>NC_050581.1:101490161-101701075 GCF_011100635.1 Trichosurus vulpecula
CATTTCCTTCCCTTAATGTGCCCCATTTTAAAAACCATTCCCCTATAATTGGACTTTACAGCGTCATGAAATCTCAGCGTTCAAACAGACCTTAGAAGCTGTTCTAGCTCAGCCCAGTTCCTGAGCAAGAATCCCCTCTCTTAACATCCCCCACAAGTGATCATTCAGATTGTGCATCAGGATGTCCATAGAGGGGGGAATGTATGGAAACAGCCTGTTTCATTTTTGAACAGCTCTAATTGCTAGGAAGCCTTCATCTGCCTCTTTCCAATGTATTTCCAATTTTGTTTTTTACAATTACAAATAATGCTGCTATGGAAATATTTAAACAGCTGTTTTTCTTTTCTAAAAGCACTTTCAGGATATATTCCTAACAATGGAATTATTGATATAAAAGTTCATGATTATTTTTTAAAATACATTTTTATTGATATATTTTGTTTTTTACATCACCTAAATTTCCCCTGGGATTCCTCCCTTCCCTTCATCCAGAGATCCATTCCATATAGCAAGGAATATTTTTTAAGGGGGGGGGGAAAGGAAGAAGAAGGGAAAACATAGCAAAACCAATCAATATCTTGAAGCAAGTCTGAAAATGTATGCAATGTTCCCCCTACTGCTGCATAGAAGTCGGGGGAGATATCTTCTCATATCTCTTCTTTTGAGCCATGCTTTGTATTTTTTCGCATCATTCACTTGATTTTTTTGTGTGGTTACTCTTTCTGTTTACATTGTTGTAGTTATTGTGTATATCGTTTTTTTGTCTCTGCTTACTTCACTCCGTATCTGCTCATATAAATTTTTCCATGCTTCTCTATATTCATCACATTTACCATTTCTTATTATTATAGTACAGTAATATTCCATTACATTCTTGTACTACAATTTATTTAGCCATTCTCCATTTGATAAACATCTATTTTGTTTCCAGTTTTTTGCTCCCACAATTATTTTCATGTATATGGAAACTTTCTTCTTAACAGTCACTTCCTTGGGATACATGCCTAGTAGTGGAATATCAGGGTCAAATGGTATAGACATTTTAGTCGCTCCTATTGCATAATCCCAAATTGCTTTCAAAGATGATTACACTGATTCACAGCTCCACCAACAATGCATTAGTGGGCCTAATTTCTTACAACCCCTTTAACATGGATTATTCTCATCTTCTTTCTGTGTATGATCATTTTCGTAAGTTTTATTGACCTGCTAGATAGATCCTCAAAAATATTGTTTATTCGTAATAATTTATAGAATTAATTAGAATTTATATTTCTATGAGCAATGAGTCTACTTGTCATTCTGCAATCTTCTCTAACACTGTAATTATTTGTAATTATTTTTGCTATTTTTATGGTAAAAATTTGTTTTAATTTTCATCTCTTTGTTAATGAGATAGACTGCTGCTTCTTGGACATCCTTTCACTATATATCCATTGTAGATTGGGAGATGTCTTTGTAAATTTTTTACAATTCTTTATATATTTTACATGTCAATTTTTTAATCTGTTATGTTTCCCATAATATTTTTCTATTCTATTGTTTTTCTCTTTAAATTGCATTCAGTGTTGAACAAATTTCTGAAGTTTCAATGTGGTGAAGCAATCCATCTTGCCCTTAACAGTTCTTTGTATTTGTTAAGTAGAAAAAGTTATTTTCATTCCACAACTGAGATAAATACAGTATTTAGTTTGCTAACATCTTTTTATAGTTTGTTTTTAATGTTAATGCTTTAGTATATCATCCAGCTGAAATTCAGTGAGTTATTTCATCATAAAATTAGCTGAATTGTCAACCAGTTTTCCCATGAACAAATATTAATGAATCTTTCCCCAGTCTTTCTTTACTTTAAAAAAATACATTTTATTGATGCCTTTTGTTTTTATAGCCCAGTGATTTAGGGCCAGAACATTCCCTGCTTCCCCTCCAGATTGATCTCTCCTTAGTGACAAGGAAAAACAATTTAGTACAATGATCACATCTGACATTGTATGCAGTATCCTGTTATTTATCTCAGTTTTTATTTTCTATCTTTTTAAAAAAACACAAATTTTACATATATATGCACACATATATGCATATATATATATATATATAATGTCTGAATATCTGATCTACACATTCTGAGAGAACACAGTGGTGTTTTTTCTCTCTCTCTCTATCTGTCTCTTTCTCTTCTCAGTGCCAGATAGTTTTGGTGATAATTTCTTTATATTGTGTTTTAAAGTCTAAGAATGAAGGATCACCTTCATCATCTCCCATCTCCCACTTCCTTAATATTATTTACTGGAGTTTTGCGGGGATAAATTTTATTTTGACCCAAAAGACAAACCCAAACCACTCACAATGTAAATTCCTGAAAAGTTAAGAAAGACAACTTAAAAGCAATTATGACAGATAGTACACAATCCTTATACATTGTACTTTTAAAAAAAAGTTTGTGCTTTTAATTTATTTGCTTTTTTATATATAAATTTCATTGTGATTTTATCTAGTTCCATGAAGAATGAACTTCCTTGGTATTTTGACTGATATTGCATTAAATATATGTATATATATTAATCTAGAGAGTATCATCTTTTTTCTGTATCAATATATCCATCTAAGAACATCGAATGTCCCTCCAATTATTTAGATTTTCATTTATTTCATTATTATAGCCTTATTGTTGTCTATATATAGGTCTTATATTGTTCTAGGACTCAGGGGTGGGGAACCTGCAGCCTTGAGGCCACATGTGGCCTTCTAGGTCCTTGGGTGTGGGCTTTTGATTGAGTCCAAGTTTTACAGAACAAATTCTTTTATTAAAGGGATTTGTTCTGTGAAGTTTGGATTCAGCCAAAGGGCTGCACTTGAGGACCTAGAGGGCTACATGTGGCCTCAAGGCTGCAGGTTCCCCAACCCCTGGGTTATGGCTAAGTCTTCTCTCTCAAAGCTGGAAGCCAGAAGACCAGGATCTATCTTCTCTCCATTCTCACCTGCCCCCCATGCAGGTGTGGAGTACTGAGTAATCAGAAGTTCCACCAATGAGGAGAGTCATGCAAATGACCTTTGAAGCTCAGGTCACAGAGACAATAGTAAAATGCTTTGTACACCTTAAAGAATTATATAAATGCCAGTTATTATTTCCCAGTGAAATTATTCTCATTTTATGGTTCTAATGCCTGAAGCATCGGACACTTGAGTAACTCATCCAGAGGACTGAGCTGATAAAAATCAATCGATAAATATTTATTAAGTGCCTACTATGTGCCAGGCACAATGTACGGTTATACATGATAACCAAAGGCTTCCCCTAGGTTATGGCCCAGGGGCTGAGGACACACTTTAGCCCACATCTCCATGGGATACCACTTGTGTGCAAACTGACTCTGGGTATACCACAGGAGGAGTACTGTGTCAAATGTTAAGAAATACATTAACAAACTGGAATGTGTCCAAAGGAGGGTGATCAGAATTTTGAGGGGACTGGATCCGATGCTGTCTGAGAATCACTTGAAAGACTTAGGGGTGCTTAGACTTATGGTGAAGGCTTAGATAGATGTTTATGTGGGGACATGATCTTACTTAAAGTATTTGAAGGGCTATCAAATGGAAGACATATTCTACTTGTTCTTCTTGGTCCCACAGAGACGAACTAAAAATAGTGGGTGAAAATTGGAGAGAGGTAGATTTAAGTTGGATGTAAAGAAAAAATTCCTAACGGAACTGACCAAATGCAGGAATAGGATTGTCTTTCATCTCTGGAGGTCTTTCAGCAGAGGATGGCTGAATGCCTACTCATTGGGGATGTCATAGACTGGAGCCCCATTCAGGTATTGGCTCTGATTCTAAGACTGTGATTTACGTTCTGTAGACTCCCTGGCTCACAGCTGGTACTTAAACAGTGAGAAATAACAGTGATTATCCAAGCAGGGAGCCTTAGATTCAATACTGCACTTAGCCGAGTCCTCCCCTCAGCTACTCTGCTGATTTCACCCACAACATCAATTCCAGTTAGGGAGCCACTGGATTAGCTCGATGGGAGGCAATTATCATGTATCATATCTTGTCACTCTTCCAGGACCTTGAGAGTCATCGATGTAGAGCTGTAATAGCATTGATCTAGCAAATTATTCCCTCTCCCAGGGTCCTGTGGTTTAAACTTGGGTCTTTGCAAGTGCTAGCTGGCCTCTAGGGTATGGACCTCTAGAATCTGTATGTTCCTCTAATAACCACATTTCAGGACAGAAGAAGCCAGGGTGGACAAGGGGTAGATAATTCTAAAAGGAGAGAGCAGAGAAGATAATCTTTTCCATGTTTGTGCCACTACTTCACTGTGCTACGGCTGGTTCCAGAGGTTTCTCCTAATCATTCGCTGATCTCTCTTGCACTCATTTCATCACATAGACTAGGTTGGCTCTATTCCTGTTTTGCATGTGTGAGGGTTAAGGGAGTAGATATGCAGAATATGCAGGGAATCACTTATGTGCCAGGGTCGTTCAGAGGAGCAGACACCATCAGGTGTGTAAGACCTCCAAGCAGTCACTGTTTTGCTGGCCACTTGTCTTTTTCCAGCTCCTTTGCTTCTCAAACATCTTTCACATTTGTCTCCTTTCTACTTACACCGGTGGTGGGATTCAGCCGGTTCGCACAGGTTTGGTAGAACCAGTACCTAATTTTAGGTTGAGTTCTGTGAATCGGTTGTTAGCAGGGGCAGCGCCTTGGTTCTATTCCACGGAAAACCCGTTGTTGATTCATTTGAATCCCACTTCTGACTTACACCAGGACCAACCTAACTCAGCTCCTTATCCCTCCGTTATCTAGACGACTGCAATAGCCTCCTAATTGGTCTTCTTGCCTCCAGGCTCTCCCCTCTTGAATCCATCCTCCACAAAACCGCCAAAATGATAATCCCAAATTACTGGTCTGACTCTGTCACTCTTCTGCCCCGGAAGCTCTAGTGAATGGTTCCTTATCTTTTCAAACTGATTACACATTAGTCTTTCTAGCACACACTACATTCTAGCCAAATTGGTGGTCAGTCTTGCTGTTCCCTGTACACAACACTTTTATCTCCTGCTCAGGCTATCCCTCAGGACAGGAATGCTTTCCCTCCCTACTTCCTCCATGTTTTGGAACCCCCTTCAAGGCTCAGCTCAAGGGCTACCTCCTTCAAGAGGGATTTCCTAATCCCCCTAGTTGTTAGTCTCTCCCCCATAACTTTGTATTTATTTCATATCCCTGTTTTTATTTATCTGTATATATACTGTTTCTCCTTAAGGAATGTAAACACATTATAGGAAGGAGCTTTCCTGTTTTTTTGTTTCTGTATTTCTAACACCTAGCACAGTGCCTGGCACATTGTAGATGCTTAGTAAATGTTTATTGATTGAGTGATCTAATTGAAACTGTCATACCTCCCTAGCTCTCTGTTCTCTGATCTCCTGAGTTAATAATTTCACTTCCTCCGTTACATTAGTCTTGGTGGTAACATGACCTTTCCAAATACTTGATGGGGATTGGGGGAGTGAAAATATGTTGATATGACCATTGTCTCATGCATTTTTATTTGTGTATTGCTAACTAACTAATAGAATTATTCAGGCAGCTAGGCGGTGAAGTGGATAGAGCACTGGGTTTGTCTTTCTGATTTCCAATTGGGCCTCAGACACTTCCTAGCTGTGTGACGATGGACAAGTCACTTAACCCTGCTTGCCTTCAGTTCCTCAACTGTAAAATGAGCCGGAGAAAGAAATGGTAAACAACTTTAGTATCTTTGCCAAGAAAGTCCCAAGTGGGGTCATGAAGAGTTAACTATGACTGAAATGACTAAATGACAACAAAAGGCACTCCTGGTTCTTTGGGTACTCACCAGGAAAGACCAGTGAGGAATAATGCTTCTATTACATTTTAATGAATCACAGAGGGTACAAGGGCAAATGATGTGGGGTTGGAGGTGGACTACAGAGGCAGATGGTCTGGGCAACAGGGATGGGGTGGTGCAGGAAAGCAGGCAGAATGGGGAAGAGAACAGGGGGTAGGATTTGGGAGAACTTGAGCAGTATGGACCCCTGGGAAATAGAAGAGTGCTTGGGGGAAGGAGTTTGGGGTCTCATTTTTTATAGAGTTTTGGTGGGGGACGAACTCTTCTCTGTGCCATATTGGGATTAGTTCATTAGCATACCCGCATCATCTCCAAATTATCAGCAACATTTGATGTTCTGCTGGTCTTACTGAAGATGCCTGGAGCTTTTTGTCTGAGGCTTACAGAGCATGGACAGTTAGCAGGACCAAAAGGTCTCTATAGCAAGGCCACCTGAATTCCCCTGGTTTAGCACATAGTCTCAGGATGTGATTTTTAATTAATTTATACTACAGTTTACAAGTAACTGTTATACTCCAATTTATGGGACAGTCTGTAAGTGACCTCCAGGTTCCCCTTTGCAATATTACTTCTTGTTGTTACTTTATGCTGGTTACTCATACACTTGCTATACTAACTAGAAGGGAGTTTGTATGGTCAGAGGGACCAGAACAAAGATGAAATTTCAACACAATTTGTAATTATTGTAATATGTTCTATTGGAGCTCCACTATATGCAGATGGGCCCGAACAAGGATCTTGTCTAATCACCCTGAGATAAGGAAGGAATTAGATTCCATGGCAGAGACCTAGAAAAGGTGTCCAGTATCCATTGGCTCCAGGAAATGTCTGTCAGCTCAGTTCAGAATGAGAGGAAAGATTAATTCAGGAAGGAGAAGTATTCTGGGAGCCGAGAATAGTATGTGGGGGCCTAGACTGAGAACATATTTATGGGTCAGCTCTCGTACGCAATGCTAAGAGATGGAATAGATGAAAGAGGCATTTTTACCATGACGAGTAAAGCCAGCTGATGAAAATCTGGCTAACATAATTTGTAAATTCTGGCTCTGTCACTTGGTGGATCCTCAGTTTCTTCACCTGTAAAATGAGAGTATTGGATCAGTTAACTGCTGAGGTCTCTTCAAGCTCTAAAATCTTATACCGTATGACCACCCAGAACTGTACAGGATAGCTCAGGAGGAATAAGAAAAATGGAAGATCCTGGAGGGTAGGAACCATCTTATTTTATCTTTGCATTCAGTGGTGTCTTACATACAGTAGGCACTTAATGTTTGTTGAATTGAAATGGAGCAGAATTGAGACTAGGCAAGGGAGACTCTGTTAATTTGCTGGAAACATAAGTAGGAAAAGAAGTAAAACAACGTAAATTTGTGACAGCTAGCTGGGTGGCAGAGTGGATAGAATGCTAGACCTGGAGTCAAAGAGATCTGAGTTCAGATCCAGTCTCAGCCACTTATTAACTTTATGATTTTGGGCAAGTCACTTAACCTCTCAGGTTCCCCATCTGTAAAAATGGGGATAATAACACCTACCTCCTAGGGTTGTTTTATGGATGAAATGAGATAGTGCATGTAAAGTTTTTGCAAACCTAACCTAGCACTATGTAAATGCTAGCTATCATTAAGAATTAAGGTAGAACCACATTGTGGAGGGCTTTGAATGCCAGGATCAGGAATCAATATTTTCAGAGGCAGTGGGTGGAACTGGAAGCAAAGAGTAATATGAGTAGAGAGGTGCATTAGGAGGCCTTCTTTGTGGGCACTGCAAAGGACAAAAGTGGGGAGGATATCGGAGGTCATTTAGGAGACCTTTATAGTAGTTGGGACATAAGGTGATCAAGGCCTGAACTACAGTGGGGAGCAGAAAGGAGGGGGACAAATGTAAGTGATGTGAATGATGAATCAAATGAGAAGAGAGGGAGGGAAAACTCAAAGGGAACTTTAAGGTAAGGGTTCAAACCTGAGTACCTGGGAGGATTGGGGTGTCATGAGCAAAAGTAGTAGATTTAGCAAGGGGGGGTCAAGTTTGGGGGGGCAGATGTTTAGTTCAGTCTTTTGGCATATTGAGTTTGAGGTGCTGGCAGGACTTCCCCCTGAAGACAGCCATACAGCTGGAGCCCATAGAGTGTGGCAGGGATGGAGATACAGATTTGAGAATCGTCTGAATAACGACGATAAATGAAGTCTTTTGAGTGAATAAAATTGCCGAGGGACAGAGTGTGGAAATATCAAGGGATAGAAGACCCAGTTACAGATTTTTAGTTAATGCCCATACTTAGGGGATGGGAAAGTTTGGGAGCCAGTCAAGGAAACTGGGACAAAGAGAAAAAGAAAACGGGGGGAAGGAAGGATGAAATACACGAAGTGAAAAGACTGTCACCAACAATAATGTCATTGTTCCACAGAGCTAGGTCCCTCCATCCCTCAGAAAGTCTGTCAGAATATGATGAAAGTGAAGGTAGCAGGAGAGGAGTCCCAAAGGCCTTGACGCCATCTCTCTGAGGTTAGAGCAGTGAACGAATTCCTCTCTTCCTTGTGGATGGTTCTCCGAATGTCCCTTTTGCACAAACACAGCTTCTCGATCTAAGAATAGGGGTATCTAGCTCTGTTTCCCAGTGCCAGTGGTTCCCCCAACTGCTTTCTCAGCCTAATATGTAGCTACTATTTCTTCAGGAGAGATAGAGAGAGACACAGACACAGAAAGAGAGAGAGACAGAGAGAGAGAGAGAGACAGAGAGAGACAGAGAGACAGAGAGAGACAGAGAGAGACAAAGAGAGACAGAGACAGAGACAGAGAGACAGAGACAGAGAGCAACCCCACAGCAATGGCAGCAAAGGAAGGGGGTGGTAAGATGAACAGGGGATACTAGGAGCCTGGAATCTCCAGGGAGATGCAAAGCGAGTTGCCTGGATTGCCTGGGACTAGTGGTGACACGCGCCAGACAAAGGAGCTCGAATCCTATAAATGAGGCAGCCAGGAGTAGCTGGCTGCAGCTACAGCAGCCCAAGTGGCCAGGCCAAGGGAGTGCAGAGCAGAGGTAGGCGACCCTCCTGCTCCGTTGGGAAACGCAGCAGTTGCCTCTGATTCCCCAGCAGCTCCCTGGGTTTGGGAAAGTAAGTGGTAAGGACTTTTCGAGGTGCCAGAGGGAAAGGGAAAGGCAGAAAATTTTGTTTATGAGGGCTAGGTGGGGATAGAGCAGTGGGGGGTAGGGGGATGGGGAGGCATGGGGAGGAGAGGGTTAGCGGAGAAAGGCAGGAGCACTCTGTGTCCTGAGACTGCCTACAGATGACTGAATACAGAGGGCAGGTGGGAATATCCAAGGAACAGCATCCTCCAGCCCTGTAGTTAACTTTACCACAAGTTTATGAAATGGTTTTTCCTACTTACTTCCCTGTGAGGGTCCTTGTGAGAAAAGGATTCACAACTCTTATCTTTTCTCTATTACAGAAATGTTCGAATCAGGTCAACTGAGATAACATATATAAAGCCCTTTGCAGACTTTAAAGAGCTATAAAAATGCTATCTATTATTATTAGATATGGAAATGTGTTTTCATTCTTGACATCATTATTACTAACAATTCATAAATAATCCTGTTATTATTACTCAAATCTAACTGGATCGTATTTTGAGGTGGATTTTTATCTATGGGTTCAATTTTCTAAAAGTTCAAAATTAATAAAAAACTTAAACCAACTTAGCACCCAGGCAGGCTTAGGGCTGTGTAAGTATTAATAGCCAGGGTCACCTTTGTCCATCTTTTAAAAGTGACACTGACTTTTTGGTGGGATGGCTGGTGGGGGTAGGGAAGAGGATGTTTGGTTCCTGGGGATGACTTTGATTAAGAAAGACTGTGAATGTGCATATGCTTGGAGTCTATAATTTGTAGGCAGTTTTGTGGGGATGGTACAAATTCATCTCATTCTCATAAAAAAATGCATTTGAATTTCTCATCTTTTATGCCAATGACATCCCCATGCGGTGCCTATGGGCCAGTGGGGAATACTTTTTGTCCTCCTAACTAAACTCGCCGTTTGATTTCAGAAATGAAATTAAGCAATTAGATATAATGGCAGCTGGTTCTTCCCTAAAGGAATCTTTTAAAAGCAGATATTAAACTTTAACAAAGAGCTATCTTGCTGTGTGCCAGAGATCCATATTCATACTGCAGCCTGCAGCTGTCCTAAGAGCAGCTAAGTGAACTATCAAACAAAGGTAAACAGAGGTAATAAGCCGAAAGGAGACAGGCCAGGGACAAGTGCATTTCAAGATCAGCTTTCACTCATTTTTGCCCTCCTGTCTTTCTTCATCTCCAATTACTCTTCAACCTAGAGAGGTTCATTCTGCTTTCCCCGTAGAGAATTCCAGCATTCAGAGCCATGCCATTCAAGGACAGGCTTGCCCTGCCTGTAGGGAGCATACAGATGTATGAATCTAATAAATCCCAGCACAAAGCTACATTCTGGGCTAGGAATGAGAGAGCTATTTGCCTGAGATATAGAATAAATTGATAAATCTCTATCCTCCATGCTTTTCTTATTTCCTGTTTAAAAAAAATACTAAGAAAAGTGATAGGCATCTATAAGAAGATACTAGGAACCCTACCTGGTTGCTCTGTAAGTTAACTGAGTGACTAGGAAAAAGGAAGAATAGAATAGAAAGCACCCCTACCCATCCTTTGTATCAAACATCATTGGCTTCCTTGTACTGGGAGCACAATAGTAGAGCCTTGACCTTGAGCTCCTGGACTTTTGTTTTGATATCAGTATTTGTGATACAAATATTTTAGATTTATGGGCTGGACTCACAGTAAGAAGAACTGAGTTCAGATCCTTACTCCAACACTTATTAGCTGTGTGACTTCGGGGAAGTCACCTCATAATCTATTATGAGCTTCAGTTTTCTTATCTGCAAAGAGGTAATAAAAATCTTTGAATTGCCTTCCCTACAGGATTTATTGTGAGGAAAGTTCTTTGCAAATCTTAAAGTACTATGTAATTGTGGGTTATTAGTATTATAGTTTATCACTGACATGAGCAGCACCAGTGGGTTGGTGGATAGAGCCTAAGAATGGGGAAAACCTGATTTCCAGTCCTGCCCCAGACCAGCTGTGTGACCATCGAAAATTCACCAAATCTCTTGGTGCCCCCAGGCAATTCTCTTAAAATAGGTATTTTGAGCCTAGCCTCTTCGGATTCTCCTGCAACTCTGTGGATAGACTTAGGGCATTAATGAACTTGGAAGGCAGAAAAATTGCATCTTTATTTTCCCTAACCTCTGAGACTTAACATTTCCTTCAATTTTTTAAGAGTACTATTCTGAGAAGGGACCCATAGAGTTCACTGGACTGCCAAAGGGATCTGTGGCACAAAAAAGGCTAGGAATCCCTGTTCTAAAAGGACTCTTGCCAATCTGCACTGGGGGAGACAGTTTCTGTACAGGGAATTCCGCATGAGCAGAAGGCTTTGAAATTAGTCCTATGTGCCTAACTTTTAAATGAAGAGGCTGTCACTGAACACTGACTTGGAAGTCACCAACTAGCTGGAACAAACATTGTCCCTTCTCTGGTCGTCAGGAATCTTGACCTAGGGGAGATCTCTAAAGGTCCTTTGAGCTCTGACCATCTTTGAATTTATTGAATCAAAGAATTTGTTGACCTTGTTTATCAACTGTTAAACACATATATGCAGTTCTCAAGGAAGGAAAGAACTTTGGTCTCTAGTCTAGGGGTCATCTAATCCACCTTTCTAATACTCCATGTGGGGAAACTGAGGCCTAGAGAGGGTGACTTGCCCAAGGTCACGCAGGTAATAAATGACAGGGCTGGGACTTGCGCTCAGGTCTTATGGCTCCAAGTTTGTGTCTTCTGCTGTACCATGCTGTAGCCTCTGAAGTCCAGACTAAAACAGACAAATTCTGGAAAACCTAAGCATAGCTTTTATCTTAACCCCTGTGCCTTGACTCTCTCTCCCTTCTGATTTTTTTTTCAGTAGGTTAAATTCCTAACTTCATGAGGCAAAACAGAAATCAGTAGGCAGCTTCTGACTGCTTCATTGGCATATTGTCCTAATCACTCTCTGAACATTCCACAAAGAACCTACTTCTCACAAATGGAATTTTACAAACCTCCTTGTTTTTGCTTCCCCTTTTTTTTTCTGTCTCTGGTAGTCCCACAAAGTGAGCCTCTCAGAAAATGAACTCATACAGCCTCATCCTGTCTCCCCATGTGATTTAGAAAAGATTTCTGCTGGTGGTAGCCTCAACTTAGTTAAGGAGTTAAACAACTTCCTTTAACATGGAGAAGCTTAAATACAAATATCTTCCCAGCCCCAGCCCTCTGATTGACAAGTAATTCAGCCAGTTACCAATATTAAACAGAGGAGGGAGTGGGGGGAAGAAACTGTAGCATTGCTGATTTCCTCCCATTATGTTTTATTGATTTAAACCCAGAGTCTCATATTTGAGATACAATTTACATACATATTTTAAGGGCCGATGATTTCATTGACGGTGGGTAGTGCCTCAACCAAAGCAGATGTCAGTTGTCCGTATCATTTAGTTATTGATTTAAACTCAGATCTTCTTGACTCTGAATGTAGCATTGTGCCAAGCTGCTTCCTATGCACATCACACAACAACTATCCATTAATCTCATACAGGTTTTAGAACACTGTGCTGGGTTCTGTGAGATAATAGGCATTTAAGAGGCATTTAACAAATGCATGTTGAATGAATAATATAATGAACATTAGGATCTTTGATTTAGAGCTAGCGATGACCTTAGCTGTCATCTGATCCAGCAGTGTCAAACTCAAATAGAAATGGGGGCCACTAAACCATTCTCAAGGATCCACGGGGCCACATACTGACTTAGAAAACCACTTATTGACATTATCTAGGTTCTATTATATTTTTATTTATTGTGTTACTATTTTCCAACCTGGTTCAGGCCTCACACATTTGACAACTCTGATCTAATTCAATAGTTTTACAGATGAGGAAACAGAGATTTAGTCACTTGCCTAAGGCCACATAGGCAGTAATTGCTGAGATATTCATGGTCCACTGGCTTGAGGTCAGTAGGATCTGGGTTCAAAACCTGCCTCTGACCCTTAGTAGTTATGTGGTCTTGAACAAGTCATTACCTCCTGAAGTAGGGATAGTAATCCTACCCTTTAGCCTGGATGTGAAGATCAAATGAGAGAATGGGGGTATATAAAGTTGCCTTGCTACTCTGGAAGCTCTATTTCTATATTTATGTTAGCTGTTATTACTTTGTGGCAAAGCTAGGATCTCATACTAAATCCTGTGCTTGTTTCCACAGAGAAGTTCATTAGAGAAATTCAAATCTTAAGGGTTTCATGAGTTTTTAGGGAGAATGTCATTCCTGGGTGGGGGAAGGGAAGGAAGGCAGGCTTTCTGGAAGATATGAAGAGGGGCAAGGAAGGCATTCTAGTCAAAAGGACAAAGCACAGAGGCAAGAGATCACAGAGTACATTTGCAGGGACCAGGAATAGATAGGTTTGACTAAAGCGCAGAGGTATGATGAATGAATGACAATGTTTCTTACACACTACAGAAAGCACTGCATAAGCACAGAAAATAACAGAAAAGTGAGACCAACCCTGTTCTTGAGAAGCTCACATTCTAATAAGGGGAGAAACACACATAGGAGGTTCCAGATGCAAAAGCCTACTGGTCTTTAGGGTTCAACAGTCATAATTAGTATTGTATAACACATATGTCACACACGTGATGTGCATGACACCACACACAACATGACATACATGTAATATAATAGTATAACATAATGCAATGTAATATAATGTAAAACAATATAATTTAAATGCTATATATTATAAATATAACACAATGTAATGTAACATAACATAATATATACATGTAATCTAATAGTCTAGCATAAGGAGAAGGCAACAGGCATTTGTTAAGCTTTTACTATGTCTCATGGTAAGCTCTGGATATACAAACACAAACAAAAAGAAAGACAGTCTCTTCCCTCAAGGAGATCACATTCTAATGGGGGAAGACAACACACTAAAGGGGGTGAGAGAAATACAATATAATATGTGAATATAGTATAATGTAGTTTAGTTTAATATAACATAATAGGATATGATATAATGTCAGATGATAGAAAATAATATAAGCTTAAAAAAGTAGGGTGATCCTAGATTATAGGGGCCAATTCTTACACCGTTAATATTTTCAATATTCAATCTAGAGTGAAGATAGCCTAAAATAAACGTGTTCATCAGTACAAGTGGTGAGCCTGGTACTGTCTGGGCCAAGGTCTTAAAATTCTTGCTCTTACATAAAACTTATACCTGAAAATATTAATGGACTGTATGGCACAATGGAATGAAAACTGGTTTTGGAAGTCAGAAGACCTGATCTCATTCAAATCTCATTTCTGCCACTTACTACCTATGTGATCTTAGACAATTCACTTGCTCTTTTTTGGGCCTCAGTTTCTTTATTTGTAAAATGAGAGAGCTGGACTAGATTCCTTCTGAAGTTCCTCCTAGCTCCAAATCTTCGATCTCTATGACATCTGTCAAATTAGAAATTCATTTTCAATGGGGAACAGATTAATGGACATGTGAGTCAAACTGGAAATTAAACTGTCATCTACTAATGCTGAAACAGATTGGCATCTTGTTTATAGCTTATAGCCATAGAGAGTTGCCTGGGGCATTGAAAAATTAACTTGACAAGGTAGTAGTATATGTAAGGATTAGGACTTTAATCTGGGTCTTCCTAACTCCAAAACTGGCTTGTAATGCATTTGTTTAAAAAAAAAGTATTATGTGAAATTTTCAAGGCAGCTGTGAACTTGTCATTCTGCCAAACAGAAAAATAGGCATTGTCTGTTACATCAATATAAACAGATTATATCCATAGTTATACAAACCACTTCTTACAGGCTACTGTTTTAACTCTCCTTTAAATGAGACAGTGAAGTAAGTAGAGGGGAACTGCCATTGGATAAGGAGCTAAGAGCCATCAGTTCAAGTCCTGACTCTTACTTCTTCTTGGTAGTAGGACCATGGACAGGTCTTGGTGGCAAGGGCTCTTTCATTTCTCCTTTTGACTCTCTGAGACCTATCACGTACACATTTGATTATTCAATTCAACCCAACTTTTAAAAAAGCAACTACTATATTCCAGTCACCGTGCCAGGTGCTGAAGAAATTCCCAGCTTGCTTTCTATTTTGAAGAAAATAAAGCCACCCAATCCTGGAAGAGCTTCACTTACACAAATAAGTAAGATTTAAAATCTACAAAGTAAATCAAAGCAGTTTCTGGTTGGGGGGAAAATCGTAATGGGAGTGTTTCAATATAATAGGCACTTAATAGAGGTTTGTTTAATTTAATTGACTTTCACCCTTCCGAGCCTCACTTTACTAATTTGTAAAATTGGGATGACTGTTATATTTATTCTACCTAACCTACAGACTTGTTGTGAGGGAAGTACATCTTATTTAATAATGACCTTTTAACCTACTTAGTCAGTTTTTAAAAGTATTTTATGCCAAAGGAAATTTTTTTTTGCCTCCACTCTTTGGATAAATGAATTGAAGGTATTGCAAACAAACTAATATAAAATTGTAGAAGAGTTGCTTTAAAATTAACATAGAAATTTCAGTGAAATAAAACATTCAAAATTAATATATGTAAAATACTAATACATTGATATATAATAAATGTGATCATTGTTAATAAAATATTAATAGCTTATTGAGCTCTCATGGGAAACTAGGCACCACCACATGCTAAAATGCCAATTAAGAAAACCCCATATCCCAAAAGTGGAGTAGATTTAAGCTTGCCTCCTTAACAGCCCCAGAATATTACTGCTGCTCCAATAGCCATTTGCTTCGGAATGTCCAAATGTCCAAGCTGAGAGCCCTGTTTTGTGTGGGGAGGGGAGGGAGGGGTGAGGAATGGTGAATTGTGTCTGAGGCCTCCCTTCTGCCTACAATCTGCATAGCTTTAAGCGGAGATTGCAGAGCTCCTACTATTGAGAGAGGTCTTCATCTGCTCCCAGCATTTCTTAATCTTCTGTATAATAGGGTCTTGATCTGCATTTGGCCTGCTTATTTAACCTTCTTTTCTCTCTAAGGGGAGAGTGGGGAGGGGGAGCTTGAGGAAGTAGCAGGGCTAACAGATTCCAGGCAGTCCACTTTTCTGCCTGGCTTGACTTGATCCTTCAGTACTCAGTGGGCTTGGCCCCATCAGTGCTTGGGTGACTTTGGGTGAATTGGGCTGGTTTATTGGCTAATGAGCCATCTGTGGGGGAGGTCGGGGGATATTTCTTGTCTACAGGGAAGTTGACTGTTTCTAAGAATCATAGAATCTCAAGGCTAGTTTGTGTTTTAAACCTTCTTTAAATGAAGCAGTAAGATATAATGGCTAGAGGTCATCTAATCAGCTGTTGTGGGAAGAGGACCCTTTCCCACTGCAAATCACAAGTAGTCATCCATCGTCATCTACTTGAAGACTCCTAGTGATGAGAAACTCACTACTAACTGCAGTAGTCTCTCCAAGCCTTAGTTTCTTAATCTTTAAAATGTAGCCTACCACTTTTGAATGGTTCCTCTTATTACGAAGTTTTTCAAATCCTCCCCGTTTACACTCTCCCCTAAATATTTTAGGCACCCTATTTTTCTAGGAACCCAGATGAATTTTTCCCCAGGACAGTTCATTTTTTTCACCAAAGGTGAGGAATTGATTTCCAGCCAACCCAAGATCTCCAATCCCTGTGGGGAGAACCCCAAGAGTTCTGGAAGTTTTGTAGAGATCAGGCTTTCCCTCAGAAGGAAATCATTTCTTGATTGAGGCAAAATCATCTTCTAACTGCCATCCATTGTTCCTCATTCTGTCCTCTTGGGGCAAACAAAGTAAATTAATCCTTCCTCAACATAGGGGTCTTAAAATACTTGAGTACAGTCCCTGTTCTCCTATGGCTTCCTCCCACATGTTTTCTCTGGGCAAAACACCTCCCTCCTTCCCTTCCTCCTTCCTTCCTTCCTTCCTACTTCCCTCATTCCCTCCCTCACTTCCTTCCTTCCTTCTTTCCTTCCTCCCTTCCTTCCTCCCTCCCTCCCTTCCTCACTCCCTCTTTTCCTTCCTTCCTCTTCCTTCTTTCCTCTCTCCCTTCTTCCCCTTCTTCTTCCCTCCCTTCCTTCCTTCCATTCTTTTTTCTTCCTCTTCCTTTCTTCCTCCTTCTCTCCCTTCCTCCTTTCCTTCCTTTCTTCCTCATAGGCTGGTTTAATAGGTATTTTTTATTCACTTAATATTTTCTGTGTGGATCGTTGGTCATACTCTATAGTGTAATTGTCAGTCTCATTATGGAGGTCCTGATGCAATCAGTACAATGTCATTTGCAAACAGGAACATCTTTCCATTTTTATAGAATCCAACTTCCACATAGCCTATGTGCAGAAAAATCTATGATTGTGTCAAACACTTTTGCTATGTTCATATTTCTCTGTCTTATACCTCGGTTGGTACTGATAACCAGAGGCCCACTGAACAAGTTATTTATGAGGCTGAACCCATCAAGAAATCATGTATAATCTTAGCATGCAATATTTTGTTGAAGGAGAACAGTTTTGTTCTTTTGAGTCAAATGCTATTTTTTAGTCAACAGATAATAAGCACTGTGAGTCTTGAATTCTCTGCATCTTTCTGTCATTTGTGTGACTATAATGATAAGGTCTGCTATAGAAAATTGTTTGCAAGTCTTCCTGTTCCATCTTCATATTTTCATCAAGGACAAAATTCATACACACATTAATCATTTTCAGTTATTTCATAGATATAAGAGAGTATGGATAGGGTTGGTGAGTTATTGGTGTTCTGTCAATTGCCTTTTTGCCAATCATCTGACTTTGTCCCCCACTTTCAGATATCTTGCATTTTTATCATTCGGTTCTTTACAAATTAGGTTGCTTCCAGCACACATTTTCCCCAGGCATACTTGGGCTGGCTCTGTTGTTGTTTTTCTAGTCTCTATCCCTTTTAGTGCCATTTCTGCTTTTCCTTATGGCACATCAGGGAGTGAGAAGTTAGAGGCCATGCATGGCTCTGCTGTTATCCATGATGAAAAATGTGTTTTAAAAGTGCTGATAGATATGTTTGACTTCCAGCTTCTTTTATTTCTTCATGCTGGACCAAAATGTGCTTTGGGTCTTCATGTTGAAGTCACTAAGAATCAAGGTATACATCAGGTGATTTTTAGGCTGCATTAAGAATCATCATGGTCAGGACTAAGGAGGCCTGATCATATAGAGCAACATGCTCAGTATGAATGAAGGATTTGATGAACGACATTGACAACCTAGGAAGGATACCAAAAATGACAACCAGGATGGCAAAGGGCCTTGAGATCATGGCATATGAGGATCACTTGAAAGAACTAGAGATGCTTGGTTTGGAGAGGAAAAGACTCAACAGGAAACGTGGTAGTGGTTTTCAAACATTTTAAAGGTGATCATGTGGAGGAATGATAAGACTTGATACAATGAAAGGAATTCTACCTCTGTAATTAGAAAATATAGGTTTCTATGTCGCCTCTGATATGACCTGTGTGATTTTGGGCATTCATTCCCACAGGCCTCAGTGTTCTCACCTATTGGGGGTTGGACCAAATGACTTCTAATATTCCTTCCATTTATAGATCTATTATTCTGGGTTATTGATTAGAAGTCATAAATAGGAAATTATATATATGATGTTAGGAAAGCTTCCTAATGAGGTATTACATAAAGCACAAGTTGTATGATCACTTGTGAGGTTTGCTGTTGATTTGCACATTATAGCCTCATCCCAAATCCTATCCCCCCAACTCAAATTAAGAATGATTTGTACATTTCTAAATACAATAAAATTTTATTTCAAATACAATAAAACATCATTTAAAACTGTCAAAACAATTCTTAGATCATAGGCCATACAAAAATAGGGGCGGGTCAGATTTGGCTGTAGTTTACCAATCCCTGTATAGAGGAATTCTTATTTAGGTATGGCTTAGACTACAGGGGCCCTGATCTCGCTGTGGGCGTCTATAATTCTACAAGGTCTGGAAGATCTTGTTTAGCTTTTCAAAGAATTTTTCTGCTTCTTAATCTTCTACGATAGATGTTGGTAGACTATTATAATTTTCTTCATGCAATCCTAGTGTATGCTCATCGTGAACACTGTAAGGTGAGATTATCTAATGATCCATTAAAGGATGTGATTTTTTCCTTTTGGATACTTACTGAAACCAGTTCTTTCTACCGTTCTATTCTTCTGTCCAGAAGAACTTGTCCTCCTTTTTTTCTTTTACCTATGAATTCTTTATATAAAGCAATCAATAAACATTGATTCATAAGCATTGATTGATTCTCGATTCCTTCAGTAGTAGATATATCCATTGGTGGTTGGATAAACTTTGGAGGGCCAATAATTAAATCGATGTTTGGAGATGGTCTGCAGAATCATATGATTCTTAGTATTTCCCATTTTCTATTCCAAGCATGCTATAAAACAAGGAGATATATGTTTACCTAAATTATTCACCAGTGACACTGATGGCGTCCTTAACAAAGTCCAAATTAAAAAGAAATTCTCGGCCATCAGCAGAATTCTCTAGACTCTCCTTTTTATGGAAGACACGGTGGTGATTTCATTGAGCGATGAAACTATACAGGACCTTAGCCCTGTAAAGAAATGCCCAAGTACTCAAAAGAGATTGATCTAGTCTTTTTGCGAGAAAAACAAAAGACATGAAGAAAATCAATTGCACATATTATGACCCGGAATCGGATAGACAGCCTACCTATCATTAGCTCTTTGACTTTGGACAAGTCGTTTAACCTCCATGAACATCAGTTTCCTTATCAATAAAATAAAGATAATAATACTGATACTGCTTGCCTCACAGGGTCTTTGTGATGATATTTATGAAATCATTTAAAACCATAAAGCATCATATAAATTTAAACTTGATAGAAGAAAATAAGAATTTAAGAAATTTAATTTAAAGAATTTAGAAACATAAGTATATATGCATATTCACACTTAGATTATAACATGTGCTTGTTATACATAGCACCCCTTTTTCAGTAGTCCTCCAGCTTACACTCACCTTCACAAGTTGGGTTCCAGGAGTGTGGCCGCTATCTCAGGTCCCAGGGATAACACTGTGGAGACTTAAGGCTAAAACTATAGCTCATGAGCCCACACCACTGTAGTGGCTTTCTTAAGCATTGATTGATTGTCTTCTAGTTTCATTTATAGGGAAGCCACTAAACACAATTACCTCCCAGCAAAAGCATTTACTATGATGACATTGTTAAAAGCAGTAGCTACAAAATATTCCTCACAGAATTTTGGGACTCACTCTCCCACAGATACACATGGCATCCATGAGAAGAATGAGTTCAAATTTAGAGTATGATGGTGATAAATGCAGCAAAGTAATTCATAACTTAGGTTGTGAATCCTAGAAGTATTTTCTTGCTTCATCTTTAAGCAAAGAACCTGTGTGCAGCATCTCTGTTGGGAAGGTGGCTCAGTTGACTTTGAAAGGTCTGCTCCCCTCCATAGCTTGACTTTCATTGGCTATGGCAAGCTCTTTCTCATGTTCCTAGCCAGGTCTCTTCCTTAGTGCCAAGGATCCTAGCTCTCAAAGCTGCCTTCTCCCTTGAGCAACTGCTTTTCCTATCCAGGTCTCTCTGGAGTTCATGTCTTTATTATTGCAATTGTGACTCAAACTCTTTGGAATTAATGAATCATTGAATTGATAGATAGGGTGTCTCTCAGCAAGTTGCTACTAGATTCCATCACTAATGGTGGTGGGGTGGTGATGAGGAGATAGAAATTACCTGCTTTTCCCCACATGGGTCTGTTTCCTTGAAATACTGAGCAGTTCCTAGATATTTAAGACCCTGCAAAGCTGTGTCCAATTCTCACTAGTCCACTGTTGCTACTCTATTTAATTTACTCCAGGGACATATTTACATCTCTGTAAAAGGAAGACTGGGAGTTACCTTGTTAATACATTAACACCTCATTACTCCGCCATTATTTCAACTGAGCTGGGGCAGGAAGGAGAACAAAATCCTATTTTAGATATATGTATATATACTGTATGTGTATGTGTGTATGTGCATATGTGTATGTATATGTATATGTGTATGTGTATGTATATATAATATATGTATATATAATAGTACAAGGTAGTATCACCTTTATGCCAAATATAAACACTTCTCTCCTACTAGAAAAAGATTTGATAGTCTTAACAAAGCTTAAAGGAATCAGGTAATTAAATTTATAATATGGTAGGCACTAAATATATTGTTTTTAAATGAATGAAATAAAAATGATTTTAGTTAATTCAATAAACAATAAGCTCGAGTATTTCTTTTCTTGTTATTTTTAATTGTTTTTACAGGAATATGAATGTTAGTGTTTGCCTACCACCATGCACATTCACACACACACACACATAATTTAAAAATTGTCTTATCCTTATAAGTAGGCAACACCAAAATATACATTCCCATAAAAAAGAAAATTTAAAATAATAGGAAAAGAATCCTCAAGTACAACAACCCTCCTATTTCCTTTCTGTTCTATACATAACGAATGACAATATGGAACTAATGACTGTTCCCCTTCCTACCTCTACCCCAAACCCCTTAGCTGATCTATACAGTCCATTCCCTAAACTGCTTGGAGTCACTAAGCTCAGAGTAGTAAGCCCCTCTTAAACTGAACCACTAGTTTCTCCCTTGGTTCCTCCACTTAACCACCATGAAAAGCTTTGCAGTTGCATACAGACCCTATATCTGCTCAGTATGGTGGTCTTTCTCTGTTCTTTGTGTAAAGATGAAGTTTATAGCAGATTAGAGCAGGAAAGGACTTTAGCATCATGGATTTAGAACTGGAGGGACAGTCAGAAGCCATCTAGTCCCTACTTCTAATTTTATAGATGGGAAAACAGGCCCAGAGCTATGTCCAGTTCACCTAGCTAATAGGTGGCAGATCTGGGATTCAGATCTTCAAACACACAATGTCAAGCTGACAGGAAGAAGGTCATCACAGGGTTGTATGGATTTCTTGTGGTAAGCTCATGAGAGGACATGACTAAGTTTTTCTGCATCATTGGGACCAGATGAATCATGCTTTCATTTGAGTTTTGGAGTCTTGGAATCAGAGCAGAGAACCTAGTCCAACACTTATTTTGCAGATGAGGCTCAGGAAGGGCAAGCTTCCAAGGCCACACAGTTAGTGGAAGAAGTATCCGTAATGTCCTTCAAAAAAGGGAACTTTTTAAAATGAGGAATTTAGGAAAAGGGGAGAGCCTCTGAATCTTCCCAGGATATTGGTTATTAATAATCAAAGTTACAGGCACTGGTTTATTTTTTTTATTGAAATTGTAATTAAATTTACAATAAAGTTATATGAAGCACCTAGAGGATCTGGGACTTCATGAGCATAAGGAACTCCACCAACACAGATGGAACCCATCTATTAGTAGATCTTAGAGTCCTACAGTTCTCTGAGACCAAGAGATTGGTGCTGGGTTATAGGTAGTAAATATCTTAAGTGGAATTTGAACTCAGGTCTTGCCCACTCGAAGTCTAACATTCTATTTTTTTTCAATCCTGTGATTTCACTAATGTAAGGCATTCCCAATGAAAAAATTCCCTCCACCAATTCATATTATGAGACTGAGACACCTAATGACCTATATATGACTACCTGATTTTTAGACAACTGCAGAGTAATTGGCATAGACTTTATTTTCTCTTACTGACTTTCTCTGAATCTTGTGGAGTCTATACATAGAGATAGGGACTGGGCCTGTGATTTCATTGTTAGAGGAAATGCGTGGGTGAGGAAGCCACCTCTCCTTATGCATGTTGGCACTTACCTTACAGAGAACTAGTTGTCCAGAGTACTACCTGTGACTTGCCTATAGTTCCATAGCCAGTAGGTGTTAGAGATGAGACTTGAATCCTGACTCTAAGGCCAGATCTTGGAGTGGTACGCCTCTCCTATCACTTATGCTATGTTGAAAAGGATAGGTGTTGTCCTAGGAATGCCACAAGAATCCCCACACAGAACATTTGGAAAAGCCCCAGGGCTCACCAGTTAGTGGTCACTGGATCATGCTCTGGAAATCCTTGCATTAAATAAATAAATAGCCCTGATACACTAGGCTTGCCCTAGATAGGGAAAGTAGACATGCCCTATGAATACTGCAACTTCTCCCCTATGTTTCTGTACCTCTCTAATTGTTCAACTGGCTTTTAAATGTGTATTTTCACTATGAATTCATATTCATTTAATAGCTAATGTTTATATAGTATTTTAAGGTTTGCAAAGTGCTTTAAATTATTATTTCATTTGACCTTCGCAATAATCCTGAAGGGTAGTTGCTATCATTATCTCTCACTGTAGATGAGGAAATGGAGGCCAGCAGGGGTTAAGCTAGTAAGTGTCTGGAGCTACATTTGCACTGATATCTTCTGGACTCCAAGTCCAGTGCATCACCTGTGATTTAGAAACAGTATTAAAGTGGGATTTGCCTTGAGTAACTGCAAAGTACAAAGGCTTGACTTTTGGCCATGGGAGTACCCATTTGTGGAGAGAGAGATGGGTGAAAAGTTTGACTTTTGTTCAATTCATTGAAAGGTTTGTTGGTGAGGAGCTGGGTTATAGAAGAAGATTTTCCATGGAGCAGTTCCTTCAACTCCAGATGAATGAAATGAATTTGCATTCTATGACTGTTACATCTGATGATTTAAATTGTTCTCATTCCCCTGCCCAGCTTATCGGTTCTTAGGGTGTTCTGATGTCCGGGGAGTATAAAGAGAAGTTCCCAGGAACGGTTTTTATCCAATAGCTCAAAGGAGAGCGCTAAAGCATTTATCCTCATAAGAAAGGCAAGTAGTTTTGATTTAGTCTCAATTTTCTGGGTAACTGCCTTAGGCCCTCATTTCCCTGTATGAGGGAAGATGATGAATTCCTGTCATAAACCAAGTTATGGGAATTGTCTTATTATCCAGCTGTGTCACAGCAGAAAGAACATTGAGCTTAGAGGCAGAAGACCTGAGTTCAAATCTCAGCTTGGCCACTTACTAGCTGTGTGACCTTGAGTAATACTGCTGTCTGCTTCTCAAGACATTGACATTGAGATTTTGAATCTTAAATATCTTAGTCACTTATATTCTTGGAGCCTCAGTTTCCTCATGCATAAATGGGGGTAATGATACTTATTACTTACCTCAGGTTGTTGTGAGATGAGGTAATGGTTGAAAAAGCAAGTTGGGAATGGTAAGTAAAGTTTAGATAGAATAATGATAATTACCGTTCTTATCATTAGACAGCTAGGTGGCTTAATGGATAGAGTACTGGGTCTGGAGTCAAGAAAAGATTCATCTTCCTAAGTTCGAATCCAGCCTCAGATGCTTATTCACTATGTGACTAGGGGCAAGACACTTAACCTTATTTATCTCTGTTTGCTCATCTGTAAAAAAAAATGAGCTGGAGAAGAAAATGGCAAACCACTTTAGTATCTTGGCCAAGAAAACCCTAAATGGGGTCACAAAGACTCGGGCATGACTGAAAAATGACTAAACAAAAATTATCATTGTTATATAGGAATTGTACAAGGCACTGGCCCATAGACTACTTGAAAGCACTTTGTGGCCCATCCTTGGTCCCTGGAACACAATGTGGAAATCTCTGCCTTTAAAAAAATCCTTTAACTTAATGAACCGTTACCAAACAACAGCCCCCTTGAGGGGCCCCAAGATGCTGCCTTATTCTGTCTTAAAGGAAGTAACTAATTCCCACTCATCCATTCTGCCATAATGAAGAGCCCCAAATGCCCTTGCGTTTCGGAGATCTAGTCTTCTCCAATATTGAGTGACCAGACATTGCTCAGGCCATTCTCTCTGAGTAGAAAGTGCATCATAAAAGATCCAGTGGCCTACCTAAATTCCCAGGGGGACATCCCAGCAAGGCCAGGTTAGGAACGTGCGGCTATTGAGTTTATTTATAACCCTTCCCTTAGCTTAGCTGACTTGGGTCTCATATCTGTGCCTTGAAGAATCAAACTTGAAAAAGGGGAAAATTATGGAAAAGTTTACTGTGCAAGCTAAAGCCAGGATATCCAAAGAGAGTATTGGACTCATGAGAAACAACTCAGTGTAATGGGTAGTCCATCAAATTAAGAGACAAGAGACCTGGGTTCAAGTTGCCACTGACTTACTCTGTGATCCTGGGCAAGTCACTTAACCTCCTTCTCTGGGCTTCAGTGTCCTCACGTGCAAAGTAGCAATTATAATCCCTGTCCCAGAGGATTATATTTTGGAGGAGGGGAATGGAAGAGAGGTCCAGACCTGTGACTTCATCACAGTAGAGGTACTGTCTTTGTGGGAAATCTTTCTGCTGATGTCATTCCTCTACTGTGTCTTAGAGCTGTCTGAAGCATTGAGAAATTAAGTGATATGAATAGTTAAAAGTAAAAATGTGTTTCCTGCATCACAGTATGCATGATTATGGAAGGGTAGAAAGAAAGACATTATGAAATCAGGCTGCATCCAAATTACTGATTCTCACAGCCATGTGAGCCCTGCAGAAGCTTCTGTAACAGGGGATTCTTTTAAAAATTATTTTTAAATTAATTTTTTTCCATTTAATTTTATTTTCAGTTCCAAATCCTTTCTTTTCCTCCTCTCCTTCCCCTACCCATTGAGAAGGTAAGAAAAACAAAATTGTTACAGATACATAGTGAGACAAAACAGGTTCTCACATTAACCATGTCCAAAAAAGGGGGAGGGGTAGGAAAGAAGAAAAGAAAATCCTGTACTCCGAGCCCATTGGAGGTGGATAGGATGGTTCATCATGAGTCCTTCGGAATTATGGTTATTATTGTGTATAACAGGATATTCTAATGAAAAGACCATATAGTACCCAGGATTTCCATGGTCTAGATATCACTGATCAAACATTTCAACCTATCCCTGAAAAGGAGGGGAAAAGAAGAGAATAACATTTAAAGATAATTATTTTGTTTTCCCTGATTTAAAAAATCTATCCATGTTCAGACTACCAAATGCTCATTCATGAATCTCATTTTATGCTGATTACATCTCCAAGAAAATGTTATATCTTGAAACGCCCAGTCCTTAGCATGGAGGGATTGCTACAGACTAAAAGAGAGAGAGAAAGCGGAGCATAATGGTGCTTGGGTGAGCATCTGCCTTTCTCAGTTTAGTGCTACAGGCTTCACACATGTGCACCAAGTACAGTGAAGCCTTACTCTAGGAAATCTCCTTTTATCACCACCTTTTTTTCCTTAATGCTTTAAAAAATCCATAATATCATGGGTGTTTTTACTCCTTCCACCATTAAAAATCATAATCCCTCCATGTTTTGTTAGTTGTTCTAACAAAAAATAAATAAATAAAATAGAAAAAAATTAAAACAACAACAACAACAACCCTGTGATCTACCCTCTCTGCCACTAGCTAAGCAGTGGGGAGCCAGATAATGTTCTTGAGTAGAAGAGTTGCATGATCTAAGTGGAGAGTTAAGAAGATTACACAGGGGGCATCAGAAGTGTGAAGGATGAGCTAAATAGAGAAGAAACTACGGTTAGAAAGACCATTTAGTAGGCTGTTACAATAGTCTAGTTGGTAAAAGACGAAGGCTGGACTTAGGTTTTTGGCAGTGGGTGGGGAGACTGGTGAAAGAAAGAGTCAAGAGGATTTCAAGGTTTGAGCCTGAATGACTAAAAGGATGGTGGTGCCATTAACAGAAATTGGGAAGTTGGTAGAAGGAGCAGGTTTTTTGGGGCAGATGAATTCAAGTTGAAGAACTTAAAATTCAGGTACTAGAAAGTCATGTAGGCAGAAAGATGTCCATCAGGCATCAGGAGCTCTGGGAAAACAGTGAGAATTGAGGGTCTGTATAGAAGCCATTGCTAACTTGGAGTAGCAATGAATACAATCACGTCAGGTGGACTGGGGGTTGGCACATCTTCCCACAAGGCTGCCGAAGAGCTGCCAGCCCTCTTGCTTGGTTCTCCTGGTCTATCTTTTTTTTCCCACCCCAGGAAGTCAAAGATGGCCAGGAAGATCCTCACAAACACCAGGGAGAGGTGGAGGCAGCAAAATGTCAACAGCGCCTTTGCCAGGCTGAGGAAGCTCATCCCCACTCACCCCCCAGATAAAAAGCTGAGCAAGAATGAAACCCTGCGACTAGCAATGAGGTACATCAACTTCTTGGCCACCGTCCTGGGGGAGCAAGGCCTGCAGCAGACAGGAGTGGCACCTCCTGGGAGCGTCTTGGGACTATTGCAGCAAGTACCCTGCTTGCCGAGCCTAGAGGACATGAGTCCCCTGGGAGATTCTAGGGCTCCCTCGCCTGAGCCAGACAGCTGCCTCCCAGAATGCTGGCCAGAACCTTCAGCTACAGAGCACTGAGCAGGAAGAAGTCCTCTGAATATTCTCTCTCCGCCCCCCCAACCCCCACCAAAGCAACCTATTGTTCAACAGCCTTATTTTGCTTCATAGTTTGTTTCATGATTAAACTGTAAGAGGTGATACTACACAGGCACAATATTTATTGAAACCTTTGATTATGTAAATCTAGTTTCCATTTTTACAAGGGTTCTTAACCTGCAGTCTCTGAACTTTAACAAGAAACATTGATGCTTGTATTCCAATGTAACTGTTTTCCTTTGTAACCCCATGTACTTTATTTTATGAATTTAAAACCTTATTCTGATAAAGGGTCCATAGGCTTCACTAGACTGCCAAAGTGGTCCATGACCCAAAGAGGGTTAAGAACTCCTGATTTTGGAGGGAAAATAGGTTATTTACTTGGCCAGTGGTTTAGAGAGATGAACAGAAAATGCTTCAGCAATGACAGGTTTTTAAAACAAGTTACACCGGAGCAAGTAAACTCAAAATTAATTCCCAGAGAGGATAAGTAAGTGACAACTGTTTAAAAACAAAGGCACCGTTGTGATAAATATATATGGTACATGTTTTTGTTCACTAAGAGGGCCTACCTGCCTCATGTATATGTGATATATGATGTCTGTCATCATAAAGGAAGGACAATTAGAGTCCCAAGAACTGAAAGGGGCTTCAAAGGCCACCTAGTCTGATAACCCCCATCATTTTACAGATCATCAGAAACTGGGGGGCACAGAGAGGTAAAATGGTTTGTACACAGTTAGTAAGTAGCAGAACTGAAATGAGATCCCAAGTTTTCTCCAAGTCTTTAATTCTTTTTCCGCTATACCACCTAGCCTCCTACGTAAATCAGACCCAATGTTTTTATTTTTTGTGAACAATAATTCATTAATTATTGAATTCCTTGATTGCAGGTATTTTTAGTATCTTAATTGAGCCTGAGGCCCCCATATATGCAATTATAACATATGACAGGGGATTCCAATGCTATAATTTACTGACTAGTACTAATAACTTCGATGAAAGCACTTCACGTAAATGGTAAACGATTAGAGTTGTAAAATAAAACTCTAATTCACTGCTTATCTTCTCGTTTTTCTTCCCTACAACAGAACATCAGCTCAGTCCTTATGAAGATCAAATAAGACCATGTATGTAGAGTGCATTAGACCTTAAATCATTATGTAACTATGAGCTATTATCTTTATTAGAGTAATACAGCAAACAAGGCAAATGCATGGACCTGGCAGAATTCACTGCTGTGTACCACCCTTGTGCCTAGATTCTAAGATGAATCGCCCTGCTCAACACAGAATATAAATCACTTCATTTGACTGTCTCTGTGACATTTTATTTCCTTAAAGTTCTTGGCACTCTATTGGTTGTTTTTTTTTAAACAACCTTCTGAGCAGCAAGTAGGAAATTGATAGATTTAAGATTAGAGAATTCTACTTTGCACGTAATATCTGAATTTAAATTTCCTGTCACTCTAGAAAGAAAGTAATTTATTTTGGGGAGAATTTGCATCTTCATTTCCTAGTCTAGCCATCAGAAAAAGACTGCATGAGGTGTCCTCCCCAAACAAGAAGTTGTTTCTGACACTATTTGACACCTACACAAGTAGCGCCCATATGAAACAAGTTTTCTGTCACAGTCATTGATAAATGCATTAGAGTTCTTTCCCCGGGAAAAGCATGAAAGACACTGGATTTTCTCCAAAATGTATATTCTAGTGAAGATCTTTATGTGAACTAAACTTTGTCCAAAAAATTATTCATTACCCAGTATTTTGATTTCAAACCTTAAAGACTGAATGCATTCCCTGTCTCTTGATAAGAACCTCTCTCATTTGTTACACAGTCAGCCCAGCACTTGCTGTTGTAATCTTTATATGGTTTTTCAAATCTCACTTTACTTTTAATTTGTATCTGAGGAAGACAGAAAATCTCACTGTACAGATGAAGAGGAGATGATATGACCCGCTAAGAATCAACACAGTTTTATATTCTTCAGAATACTGGCCTCACTAGTGAGATGGAAATGCAGATGTAGCCACCTTTATGTAAGGGATATATTGTAAAAAGTTATGTGGAAACTGAATTTCTGAAAGTTGAATTATGTTGTATGCTCTAGAGGAAATGGCTTTTTAGTGGAGTCCTGAATCCTTTTGAAAAACATAAATTCTTTAATAATGTGAATCATTATCTCAAAATGATCTGTGTTGTAAGTATAGATTTTTGTATGTTGTCGTGCCTGTATTTAAAACACCTTCCTGCTGTACCCCAAAGAGAGGCAGATGCATCCCATGCAACTCTTCTTAATTTGTATCAAAATGAATGATGAGCAAAGATATTTTAGATTTTTTTGGCCCCAATCATTTGCTCCATATATCCTATATACAGGATTTATAATCCCATAATCCTTTACTAGTAATAAAATACTAATTTATAGGAAGTTGAAGTCAGTCAATTTCTTCTTTTCTGAAAGTGATTGGATTTCAGCCTCTTGGGTAGCACCAGTGTCTTAGAATTTACCATTTGGATAAGAGTCTGAAGGGGAAATCTGCTGAGGTATCAGATCTGTAGTCATAAATATGTAATCAAGAATCATAATCGAAATCAGTGCAGTCAGAAATTAAAGTACAAATTTAACAAACATTTATTAAGCATTTACTGCATGCAAATTGATGAATTAGGCCCTAGAGGAGCCAAAAAAATTAGATTACAGAATCTCTGCTTTCATTTACTTTAGGAATGGGGATTCATGGATAAGACATAATTACAATGTAAAATATTACACAAACGCTTTAGAGGGCTACAGAGCATGTGGATTCATGCAGTGTTGTCGTTCAGTCATGCCCAACTCTTTGTGAACCTTTTTGGGGGGTTCTTGGCAAAGACACTGGAGTGGTTTGCCATTTCCTTTTCCAACTCATTTTACAGATGTGGAAACTGAGGCAAATAGGGTTAAGCGACACGCCCAGGGTCATACAGCTAGTAAGTGCCTGAGGCCAGATTTGAATTCAGGGAGATGAGTCTTCTTGACTCCAGTTCTGGCATTCTATCCACTGTGCCACCTAGCTGCCCTACATGCAGTACTACAGGGAGAGCACTGAATTTGGAGTCACAGGAACTGAGTTCAAATCCCAGCCCTCCATTTCCTATATGGGTGACTTTGGAAAAAATACTTAACCTCTCTGAGTCTCAGATTCTTCAACTATAAAATGAGGAGGTTGGACGAGGTAGTCTCTAAGGTCCCTCCTAGAGCTAAATCTAGGATCTTTAGCAAAGTCTGAGAAGTCTGGAGGAGTCTGAATTTGTGTTCAACTCTAAAGAACACTCACGTCCTGTGAATCCCTCAGACCTCTAGATCTCACATGGTTAAGGTGAAAGATTATACTTGATATCTGTTTGGGGTTTGGCGGGCAGCATGGTTCTGGGTTAGTTAGTTGCTCAGCCAAAATGGCCATCATCTATATAAATCCTATCTAAGTTTTTGGTTGAAGAAGTACTGTGCTTGCAAAAATCTATTTTCACCAATAATGTATTCCAGAAAATGTATCTGTTTTAATAAGGCTAGAAACAGACAAAAGAGTTCAATCAAATATTCTTTTATATGGCTTTCCAAAAGAATAGCATTGTCATTTTGTAACCGTGTTTATTTTTATTTAACCAATTTCTGTGCTCTGTGGTTTACCTGTGATTAGTTGTATTGACCAAAGATTCTGTTTCTAGATCTATTTTGTGAATTATGCTATTTAATTCTTAATTTATTCCAAATAAATTATTTAAAGAATTGTTGTTATTTTTAAAATCACATACAAGACATCTTCACATCATAGGATTTATTAAGTATCATACTGGGATTCAACAAACATTTATAAAATACCTAATATGTGTGCGGCAGTGCTAGAATCTGGGGATTCAAAATCAAAACTAAATGGGACAAGGTTCCAGCCCACTGGAAACTTATAATCTAATAGAATTATAGCTAGCATTTCTGGAAGTCAGGAACTCAGGATATAAGGTACATGGGGATGGGGATGGGGGTGGGAAAGAATATCACCTTGGGGGACATCACGTTGTGGTGGGGGACAGAAATCCTGGGAGACCTAGGAAGCAATTTTTGGAAAGGTTGCTGACTGAATGAAGAAGGGCAGAACTGTCCAGCTTCTACCAGTGCATGGCTATATCTGTTGTTTTAGTCCAATCAATATCTGGTAGGTAGCTATAGGCCCACCTGGGAACACAAGTTCAGAAATAGTAAGTTGGCCAATGTAGCAGCTACAGAGCAAAGCCATGGAAAGACAAGTCCAGAAAGGGTCTATTGACTGAGGTCAAATGGTTCAGGGCCTGTGAGAGTCAGGTAGAAGGGGTGACCTTTACACAGAGGTGCCAACCAATCAATCAAAGTAACACCCTATGGAATCTGCTTCAAGGATCCACCCATACAGAGAGGAGATAAGAAATCTAGCAGCTTCTGTTGGGGCTAGAGATGACCAGGTAAGTGTGAGGTAGTGTCAGACTGGAAGTTTTGGAGCCCAGATGGGGCAGAATTGTTTCTTGCTTGGAATATGGGGGTGGGGCAGGAGAGGTTTTCTGGGGCCCAAACCATGGATTGAAGGTACGGTTACTTGAGACCATGAGCTGGAGAGGTAGGCAGAAAGCCGTTGTTTATACTCTAGACTCCTATATGCAAATACTGAGAGCTGAAGAAGATTCAATGAAAATCAACAAACATTTGTTAAGTACATGCTAGGACATGGGAATGTCCTAGGTACTGTTCCAGGCATTGTTCTAGGACCACACATTTCTACTATAGAGGATGGAGAATGAGAGTCCCAGCCAGCCAGACAGTGTAGCCATGGAATAGAACCAAATGCTATCTCAGAAACAGAAGAAAGGCAGGGAGAAATTATGGAGAAAAGAACAAATATCCTTTGGCTTGAAAAGCAATATGGTCTGAATGGCGAAAAGCGTTCATCTGGGAGCCAGAACACCTGAGTTTGAGTTCCTGGCTGTGACATTTTTCATCTCTGTGACCCTGAGTGAAATATATATCCTCTCTGAGCCTTAATATTTTCTCCTATAGAATGAGGATTATAATTGGACCAGCCACTTCACAGGGTTACCATAAGAAAAGCATTTTATAATCCTTAAAGTCCTATAGAAATATGAGCTATTGAGTATTGAAGACCATGGTTAACTGTAGGAATACTTGTGTAATGGGGGTGTGGTGGGGTGTGTGATATATATGCAGACACCATCAGTTTGCTAAGATTAGACTGTCAGCTCCTTTTATTTGTATTTGTATCCTCAGTGCTTGGCACATAGTAAGTACTTAATAAATGTTTAATGATGATGATGATGCCATCTTTGATAGGATGCTGCTTCAGTAAGTGATGTCATTTTAAGCAGCCTGGGCTTTTCCTCAAATCCCTAAGACACCTGTAAACTCAACTGTTAACCTTTTAATTTGTTGCTGTCCTGACCCTCCACCCCTCATCTCATTCCCCACAGTATGGCCTTGAACTTTCTAGATTTGGGTGGAGCATCCCTGTCACATTGAGTGCTAGGTGAGAATGAAGGGGAGGAACATTTTCTTCACCTTGATCTCTCCTTGGAAATGTACCCTGTGCCTTGGATTGCCCACTCAGGGTGACAGACTAGAGGAAAGGCTTTTGCAGCCCCTATCACGAAGTCAGGTACACTTATTCCAGGTTTACTGCTTGAAATATTCTATAGCAGTGGTTCCCAAAGTGTGGTCCAAGGACCCCAAGGATGCCCAAGACCCTTTCAGTGGGACCCTAAGATCAAAGCCATTTTTATAATAATACTAAGATGCTGTTTACTTATTAAAACACTCTCCCCTTTTCCAACTATGTATTCACAGGAAGCTAGATTTTCAATCAAAATAACAACTGCATTGAATGCAGAAACAAATATGAAAATCTAGTTATCTTTTATTAAGGTAGGCATATTTTGCAAGATATATATATATATATAAAACAATGCTACTCTTCTCACTACTTTTTGTTTTTGAAAATATAATTTGTTACATAAAAACTTATTTATGTCAACATGTAATAGATTTATTATTGTTATATTTAAATGAATTACTATTTTAAAATGATCAGTTTTAATTTCTAATATGGTAAATATTGATAGATGTAGCCCAGATAAGTAAGAATTCTTTGGGGTCTTCAATAATTTTTTAAGAATGTAAAGGGGTCTTGAGACCAAAACATTTGAGAACCACTGCTAAGTAGGAGTAGGGAAAGCAAGAAATCACTTTAATCACTTTCATGTTTCACAAAGATATCTTAATGGTCAGGACTTTGACCGGAAACACATTGTGTCTTAGCATCGTATTGGAGCAACACTGAAGTCTTGCAGCCGTGGCTTTTCAAGATGAGAAATGAAGCTGAGAGGATATACGCCACCATTGCTCCCTGGCATAAAATATGGAAAACATTTATTGTCACTGCAGTATCTGTACTGAGGCAAAGTTTCAGGGCAGATTGATGGCTTTGTGCCCATTTTCCTTGCCTCTCGGTTTCAGTACCCTGCTCAGGTCTTTCTGTGTCTCATGAGAGTTTCTGTCTTGCCTCCCACCAGGTGCACTGCAGATTGTTCTCCAGTCAGAGTCCACGATCTAGTAGCATTATCACCTGTTGAAGTCTACGTAAGCTTGTGGGTTTATCGTCCCTAAATAGAACTTATGCCCCATGTATCAGTGTAGTGAACTATTGTGTGATTACTTCTAGTATCTTGTTTGGCATCATAGTTAAGTTTTTCAATGTATAATTAACAGGATAGCCCTTTGTCATAATAAATTAAATTTCTCACATGACAATCCTTCAAATTCTGATAGACAGATATCATGTCCCTGCTAACCCTTCTTTTCTCCAGGTTGAGCATTCTTTCCTTCACCCAGATTTCATATGACATGAAATCAAGGCTCTTCACCATCCTGGTGGCTCTTCCTTCCACAAATTGTCTCCAGTTTATCAATTTCTTTTCTAAAATATGATACCTTGAACTGAACACAATACTACAGATGCAGTCTACCTGGGGCAAAGTATAGCAGAACCACTACCTCTGTAGTCCTGGATACTACACATACCTTAATACAATCTAAGTATGCATTAACTTATCACACAAACATTTTCTTAAGATCGTCACAGTAATGAGCCCAAATCATCAAAAGAATTGTAAATTATATCTAGTATATTCTGTATAAGAAGGCAGGAATTTCAGCATACATTTTTAGAAAGATTTACATCCCAAGTGTTTAAAACAATTAAGGTGGTCAGTTTTAATTATCTTCTAAATTCCCTTAGTGGAGATGAGGCCTGCGCATGTACTGATGCTAGTGCTGTCACTCATGCCCCAAATTCTAGTACGTCCATGCTCATGAAGCTACAGGCAGCTCAGGAAATTGCCAAGCAGATCTAGGATCTGACCAGGATTCATGGTTATAGTTTCCTAATGCTGGGATTTCTGCATGGGGGAGGAGGAGGGCACAAGGACACAGAACTCAATATAAACCTAAATATTTACACCCACACTCACACTCAGTCTCTTGAATAAACTGCCATGCTTCTGTATACTCCTTCATGGATGCTACTTTTAGGATTAGCCCTTTCCCTTTTCTCCAGTAAGGCCTCTTTCCTCCTACTCACTTTCCCCTGAAAACATACTAAACTTCTTCCACGAACACCTCTTGTGAACATTAGCCATGAGAAAATGTCTTGGTACTTCTTTAAAAAGCCCAGGGATTAATGGCAGATAAATGCTCTAGAAGCCTCAGGAACACAGCTGAATTTGCCTCTGCCAACAGCCCCAGACTAACATCTGGAGTCAAAATCCAGAGGTGTACATGGCAATGTGGTACAGTGGGTGCTGCATAAATGAAATACTACTGAATCTCAAGCTCTTCATCTAAAAAATGAAGGGGCTAGACTGGAAAATTGCTAAGGCCCCTTCCAGCTCTGACCTTCGATGCATGAGGGACACTTCTGCTAATGATCCCTAATAATCCCGATTCTCTTATAAAAGACTGACATCAAAATGACACACATATGGGCAGAATTCTCATAAAACTAAGTAGAAAACATTCCTCAGAGGTTTATTTTGCATAAAAGTACCATTTAAAAGCAAATCACAACTCTGTCCCTTGCAACACCTGGCTTATCAACAGACTGAACCTCTTGGAATTGTTGAAGGTGGCTCAGTTGATAAAATAAGTATAATTAATGCACCACTGACTTTTGTTCTTTCAAGGCTGAAAGATGAAAGGACTATGGGAGAATGGACAGCTTAACTGATGACCTGCAGGTCAGAGGGCAGTTAAAAGTCAGGGCCTTAAAGCAAGAGCTCAGATTCAGGGCCTGCTCTATAAGTCCTATCACAATGCAGAGGAGGGAGGATTGAAAGTAGCAGGTGCTAAAAAAGGAATGTCAAGTAATGAATGTGAGTGAAAGGATCAGAGGGAATATTCTTCAGGGAAAAATCCCACACTTTCTGAAATGCATAAGTTAAAACCATTGCTGACTTCTGTGTTGGTACTGGACATATCATTGAATACAAGGACCCTGGAAGCAGAGCTACCATTCCATTTTCTCTTTTGTTGATGATAGACTATCATGATGATATTGCAAAGAGAGCAAGACATTTCATTAAGCCTCATACACATAATAATAGATTGAATTTATACAACATTTTAACTTTTACTAAGTATTTTCCACACAACCACCTTGTAAAATTGGTTGTGAAGACTTATCATCCCCATTTTATGGCTAAGAAAACCATTCAAAATGACTAATAATCAGAGAAACTAAAATTAAAACGTGGTAGAATAAATGCAGCCTTCAAGGCTCTCCTTAAATGATACGTCTCCCATACATATGTTAAAATCATGCAAGAGTCCTTGACAGATGCAATCATGGAGATAATTATGTTCAGCAATCCTCTGATTATCATATCAAATGAAGCATAAAGTGAGTAGACATATGCTTGGTTAATGTGTTAGCCAATGTAATGGAGAGAAGCAAAATCCAAATAGGATTCTCCATTGATGGCAAGGTTCTCCATATGCTCTTATTTGAAGCTGAAATTGTACTCATTGCATCAAGTCTTGGAACACTACAAAACTTCCTTGATGAAATCTGTAATTACTCAAAAGAGTTGTCTGGAAAAATGAAGAGTATGAAAAATGCTTATTGCAAATTACACCAAGCATTTGGATGGATGTCCCATTAAACCAGTCCATCAGTAGAAGAGTCTTTGTCAGGAATAGTAGATAGAAAAGCTGGGCCCACAACTGAATAGGAGATCAGGCTAGATAACACTGGGGTAACTGGACAGTGGTTCCAACACCAGTGTGGTACATCTCCTTTCCAATCCTCTCTGTGTGATAATTGGCCATGTCCCTCCCCTTTTGTGTAGAGGCGCCCAGTGTTCTATTCCAGACCATATTCTCTCTCTACACTCTCAGTATTGGTTTGATTCCTCAGTTCCCCTGGGTTTGAGCATCACCGTTATGCAGAAGTGCCAGGAGTCATAACTATTGTGAAATGAAATTTGTCAATTAGAAATGCAATTAAAATTTCCTTTGAATTAAAAGGAACTTCAACATTCAGAATAAATGATGAACAATGACATCTACTTTCCTTCCAATTGTTGTAGTGGCTCTCCCCTAATAGTTCATTTTTCATCATTGTGTAGTAAGCTCTGTACCTGCCTTGCAGTAGAGGATTTTGAAATGATAGGAGTTAAAAAAAAGTTGTACTGATGTCTTGTTTTTTACACACAATTACTTTCCGATTAACCTTCCTACCTTGAACCTCTATTTAATCTGCATAACAACAATAAAAAAGCAAACAAGTGAAAACACCTTGCAAAACCAAGACAACCACAGTGGACAAAGCTACACATGACATTTTGAGAGGAGAGAAGTTGGTTCTCTAGGACCAAGACCAGTAATTGCAACAAATCTGACTTCAACTGCCTTTTAGTACAGTTTTTATTCACATTATCTTAGTTCTTTTGTGTAGATTGTTCTCTAGGATCTGACTGCTTTGATGTGAACCAATTCATATATGTGTTCTCATGTTTCTGCGAATTCCTCATATTTAGTGTTTCTTAAAGCTTAATAATATTCCCCTTTATTCCATGAAAGCTTTATAGAGCTTTCTCCTCTCCTAAACTCCCGCCCTACATTGCCATTAGACAATTCCAGGTAGATATTCTTTAAACTCAAATGTTCCAAACAAGACCCATTGTCTTTTCCTCAAAACCTCTCTTCTTTATAACTTCCCTTTAAAAAAAATGAGTCAGTATGACCTAACAGATGGGGGAGGGAGAAGGAAGCATTTCTATAGTGCCTACTCTGTGCCAGGCACTGTGTTAAGCATTTCTATAAATATTACCTCATTTAATCCTCACAGCAGCCCTTTTACAGTTGAACAAATTGAGGCAGAGTTTAAGTGACTTGTTCAGGGTCACACAGCTAGTAAGATGGTCTCAAAGCCAGAAAGCTTAGTTTTGTTTTGTTTTTTCTTACTACAAAGAGAAATGGTATGAATATTTTGTAGTATCTAGAAATGTTCTTTCTCTATTTGGCTTCTTTGAGAGTATATAGCCATTAGTGGGATTATTGGATGAAAGGATATAAATAATTGACTTTTCTCACATAATTAAAAACTATTTTCTGGAACATTTGGAACATTTGCAGGGCTTTAAATAGTTAAGCCACTAATGAGTTTGGCAGTTTAGATGAGTGGAGACCAGGCACTGACTGTAGAGGAGACCTTTACAGGGAGGAAGAGGGAGATTTATTTCTTCTTTCCTCTAACAGCCATAGAAGCTAGCAATGGAGCAACTGGCAAGAAGAGATAACTCCATTTAGTAGATGAAGAGGCAGTTTGAGTTTTAGCAATAGCTGAGGGAGCAGAGATACATACTGCAGAAGACATTGACACAGAGAGGCAGTCACTCCAGGGAAGAAGTAGTTTTGAGGTATGAGATTTCTGGCAGTAGGAAAGAGAGCTGGCTATGAATTCAAGAGAAAGCTAATTATGATAAGTAAGACTTAAGTTGTAGAGAGCAAACTCTGGGAACCAAGCAAAGTTTCCTATTCAGCGGAAATATTCTATGCAGGAGGGGGCTTAGTAAAGACCCTACTATGACACTGGAGGTCTTGTGACACGGCAGTTGTTGTGGACATATGAGCTTACTACATGTATGACCCTCTATTATTGTACTCTAAGTCTGAAACCACTCTTCCCAGGGACACTCTCTGTAATTGTGGGAGAGTGTATCTCGAGTTGGGTGGGTTGCAGAATGTTTTGTAGTTACTGTTTTTACTATCCCATCTTTATAAATATCTTTGCTAAGTATTAGTTGTGTCTACTTATCGTTAACAAGAAATACATTGTTGGGAGGTTTGTGAGCTATAGTATTAGGAACAACCAACTTCAAGGTGTCCCTAGAACTTATGGGAGTAATAGCCACTCTTCGAGGACCAAACCAATGTATTTGAGTGCAGTTTGGGGCAATGTCTCAAGGAGGGTGCTGCATGTATATTATAGAACATATACGAAAGATAGAAATGAGGATAGGAAAAAGAAATAAATAATATTTCAAGAATATTTTATTTTCTGTTTTAATGGTATAAAATCCACTTTTGGCTCTTGCTTAAATACTATTAATGTTTTTAGTGAAAGTAATGGTATTAAATGTTTCATTATTTCTGAAAATCTTAGTTTAATATTTCATCATACAATGATTCAAAGATTCTATTCTAAGTTTGGCTTATTTTGGTATTTGGTTTTAAGTCTGTCATGCTGGGGGGAAAAACCTAATAAAGATATATAGATTCAAATGGAAGAATTATATTAATATACTTATGCTTATTTTCAATACTATCTACTAACTATACAAAGGTTTTAGATGAAATTTGGTTAATAAATTCCTTTCTTCCATGATGTTAATTAGTTGTTCTTATGAACAAATCAGAAGAGGTTACATTTTTGTATTTTTAAGAAATGAGTTAAAAAATGTGTTTTTTGGAAGGAGTTTAAGTGGGTTAAAAATACAATTTCCAAGTTTTTAAAGTGGGCAGACCCACAAGCTTTTATGGATGCCTCACGACATCAACTTTGACAACAAAAACTTAGCTTTTAAAATACCTGGCTAATCATAATGGCTGTAGCCTATTATTAATTACTCTCTCAAGGCACAACATGCCCTTAGGCACAGGGTGAAGTTCATTGTTAATAAGTACATGTGACTCCATATTTCAAATAATCTTGATATTTAAAATTTTTTTTACAGACCTTGTCAGACCTGATTAAATTATCATTGTTTTTATCTTGGAGCATGGAATCATAGATTTAGAGCCAGGAAAGGACCCTACAGGTTATCTGGTCCAGTTCCCATATTTTATTTACAGGTATTGTGAGTGAACTTTAACAAAAGCGTAAACTAAGGCACATTTCTCCACACAAGATAACATTTATTAATAGTTACACATGTGGCTGTCATCCTTTTATGTCAAAGACCCCAAGCAAAGGGATAGCTCTCCTTTTATAGGCTTTGGAGGGTACAAAGAACAGAATAAGGTAGATGACATTATGCGATTGAGGACAACAAGATTAGTTACACAGATGAAGTGAGGGTAACAACATGATTGGTTGGAAGTTTGGTAATGAGGAACTAGCAACAACCCGCTCCTTTCCTCCTATGACTAAGAAGTATTCATTGTTTGAGTCCACCTGGAAGATAATGGCCCAGACTTTTTGGACAGCAAACCAGACATCCTTGAAGGATAGCTTGGTGGTGTAAACATATTAGGCCTGACTCCCTTATGGTGAACTGCACCCCACAAGAACAACTACATTTCTTGAGGCAAGAACGGAACAATGATCAGCAAGAAAGTAGAATTTATAAACTTAACCCATTATAGGCCAGCTGAATTCTAAACTATGTTCAGGGACAGAGTTAATTACAGGGAAAAAATCAATTAATTGTAAATAGGATCAATAAATAAATGATATAGAATCAATCTATATCATTTCACAGATGAAGACACTGAGGCCCAGAGAAGGGAAGTAGCTTGTCTAAGGTCACATAGATAGTAAATGGCACAGTCAAGATTTGAAGTTAGGTCCTCTGATTCTAAACCTAGAATTTTCTTTTTTTTTGGATGGGGGAAGGTAAGGTGTAGGGTAATTTATTCCATATAGAAAAGGGAGTGCTATGCATTAAAAATTATAGAATGATTAAAGCAGAATCAGTTAAACTTTGCATACTTGTATGGTTGGGAAGCCAACATTTGAAGCCTCAGTGGGAAGAAGTCATTTTAAATTTCAACTCCAGTGAACACAATCAGATTAAACACCACAGGGACTATCTTTCTGGGGCCTCCCTCTCTGATGGCTACTTTTTCCTTGCCACCAGCCTGATTCTGGTAGTGTTATTGCCACTTCAAGTCTCCAATACATACTGTTCTTATTGCTGTCACTCAGAGGCCTTCTAAGAACTTTGTATTTCACAAGGAAGATACTAAAGGAAATGAAACACAAAATGAGAGGTAAGGCAGCCAGGATTCTCCAGTGCAAGCATGTAAGCTTGGCCCCACCATTGTTTATACAGGGAGAATGAAGGACTTTTCAAATTAACTAATAGTTTATCTATTTTGCTTTTAATTCAACTCTTTATCAGCACAATTATAATCTTGTTTATCTCTCCTTTGATTTTTAAAATTCCTGCTTTTATTTCTGTTTTGAGATTTTTAACGTGTTGATTTTTCTTGATTTTCTAGTTATAGGTTCAAATCATTGGTTTTGTTTCCTCTCTTTTGTTAAAATTTGTCCAGATCCAAGATTGATTTAATTGAAGCCCATGAATTTTGTTATGTTTTCTCATCATTATTATTTTCTTGAATATAATTTTAAAAAATTGTTTCTATGATTTGTTTTTTCATCTTCTCATCATTTAGTTTCCAGTTCCTTATGGTTAGTTCCTTATCATTTACACTTTTAATGAATTATAGTCAGTAAAGAATACACTTAATATTTCTGCCTTTCTGCATCATGGATGTCTTATCACATCCATTTCTGTAAAAGTGTTGTGCAGCACCAATAAATAGGCAGATTCCTTAAGGTTCCCATTTAGAAACTGCTAAAGATCTATCACATTTAATTTCTAGGCTTTTTTTAAGATCTTGAATTTCTTTCTTATTTATTTATTTTTGTTAGGTTTTGTTAGGTTATTTTGTTAGACTTTTGTTAGATTTTGTTAAGTTTTGTAAGGCTTATAGAAAGCCATTGAACTTACCTACAATGAACATTTCTACTTTTTCTTCTTGGGGTAAAACAGACAATTCCAATTTCTCTATATGATAGACTTTCAACCATTTGAGAACAGTCCTCCAGAGTCTTCTCTTTTTCAAGCTAAGTATGCCTAATACCTTCAACTAATCCTTTCATGACTAAGACTCAAGGCTCTTCACCGTCCTTCTTAAACTGTAGTGCTCAAAACTTAGTACAATACTCCAAATAAGGTCTGATGAAGGCAAAGCATAGTGGAACTATCGGTTTCCTATTCCTGGAAGCTATTCTCTCTCTTTTTTTTTAACACAGCCCAAGATTGGATTGGCTTTTTTGACTGCCGTTTTGTGTTGCTAGCCCATATTGATCTTGCAGTGCATTAAAACCACAGTATTTTTTTTTTCAGAACAACTGCTTACTAACCATGTCTATCCTACCTTGTACTTGGGAAGCTAGTTTCCTGTACTCAATTCTAAAACTAAATTTATTCCTATTGAATTTGGTCTTATTAAATTTAGCCCAATGAACTGTCTTGTCAAAATCCTTTTGCTTTCTGGTTCTATCATCTATTGTGTTAGCTGTCCCCTTCTCACTTTATATGATTTGAAAATTTGATGAGCATGCCATTGATGCTTTTATCTAAGTCACTGATAAAAATGTTAAACAACACAGGAGCAAACACAGATCCCTGAGGTCACTGGAAACCTCTTGCCATGTTAACTTTGAACAACGAATGACTTCTCTTCGAGTCTGGCCATCCAACCAGATTTGAGCCCATTAAATAGTATCATGATTTAATACATATCTCTTCATCCCGTCTACAAGAACAGTACAAGATATTTTATCAAAAACTTTGCAAAAATCTAGGTAAAGTATATCCACAGCATTATTCTCATTAACTGGATCTTGTTGAAAAAAGGAAATAAGGTTAGTCTGGCAAAAACTATTCTTGTTGAAACCATTTTCACTCTTGTAATCATCTTTTACTCCCCTAGATGTTCATTTCATAACTATCTTTTTAATTATCCGTTCTATAGTTTTCCTAGGATTCAGATCAGGCTCACAGACTACCAAAAGTCAATCAACAAGCATCCATTAAGCACTTACTTTGTGGTAGGTGTAGTACTAAGTGCTGAGGATACAAAGGAAGAACAAAACCAGTTCCTGCCCTCAAGGAGCTTCCATTCCAATAGGGCAGATAACGTTGTCCCTAAATAGACAGGTACCTTCCCTTTTTCTCTTTTTGAAAGTTGGGACATTTGCCATTGTCTAATATTGTGGTACCTTTCCTCTTTTCCATATTTTTTTCCAGACATTACTGACAGTAGCTCAGCAATCACACCTACCACTTCTTTCAATTCCTGAAAATATAGTTTCTCTGGACCAGGTGAATGGAATTCATCAAGGACAGCTGGGAACTATCTCACTCTTGCTTATTTTCCTTTACTCCTTAGCTCTCCATTTTTAAAATTAGGCTTTTCCATGACTCTCTCCATTAGCCCCTTCCCCACATCCTGTGCCCTGGTATTTTTGTGACTATTCCATTTTCTTTTCTGTGGTTCTAGTTATAGTTGTGATCTGCTGCTTGGGCAAATTTTGGCCTAACAATTAACACCAACAAAACACAGGTGCTCTATCAGCCACCACCACACCATCCATATGTGGAACCATCAGTTACAGCAAATGGGGAAGTTTTGAATGCTGTGGATAAGTTCACTTATCTTGGCAGTGTACTTTCCAGGGATGTACACGTTGATAATGAAGTTGACGCACACATTGCCAGAGCTAGTTCAGTGTTTGGGAGGCTCAGACCACTAAATTGAAGATCTATAGAGCCCTTATGCTGACCTCATTGTTGTATGCCTGTGAAACCTGGACAGTATACTAGCGCCTAACAGGAAACAGAATCACTTCCATTTGAACTGTCTTAAGAAGATTCTGAAGATCACCTGGCAGGATAAGATACCAGACACTGAGGTCCCTTCTTGAACTAAACTGCCAAGCATTCAAACTCTGCTTCAGAGACCACAACTCCAATGGGCTGGCCAATGTACACTTGCCAAAAAGGCTTTATGGAGAACTCACACAGGGCAAGCGTTCACATGGTGGTCAGAAGAAGAGATACAAGGATACTCTGTAGGTCTCTCTTAAGAACTTTGGAATTGATTGTGTGACATGGGACACATTGGCACAGGACTGCTCAGCATGGTGTGTCCACATCAGAGAAGGTGCTGTGCTCTATGAGCAAAGCAGAATTGAAACAGTTCAAAGGAAATGCAGGAGGCACAAATTTAGAGAATCCACCCCAAATGTTCACATGGACTATTCGTGCCCAACCTGTGGTAGAGTTTTACGAACTCTTATTGGTCTAATCAGCCACAGTTAGACACACTGAAACTTGAAACTTGACTCTAGTATAGTGATGTTATTTTGCTACTCTTCAAGAATGAAGGACAACAACCAACAACCAACCAAGTAATACAGAATTATTTTCTGGAGATATCTCCTGGCACTTTTTCACTCCATAGTATTAGGAGATGGTGGGTTTGCTCTCCTTGTTGTTGTAATTATTGTGCTGTTTTTTTCTGTGGGAATTTTTTTTGGGGGTGAAGGGCTTAAGATGTCTTTTTCCTTCCTCTCAGTTGTTATTATTTTACATTTTCTGGTGCATTTCTTGCTGTTTCGGGGTCCAATGAGAGTTAGCTGTGTTTAGATACGACCTTTCTCACTCATCCATCTTGTTGGAAGTTCATGTCTTAAGTTTCATGCTCAAGACTTCACAATCCTTAGCAATGCTTTTTACATTCTTTATGGCAGTATTACTTGTGACCATGTGAATCACCTGAAGGTGACAGTTACCATCTGGTTTGATAAGTTTTAGGAGGGTCTCTGTCATGTCTTGAACACATACTTAGGGGAAGGGAATACATCTTTCTATTGTCATTGCCAGGTCAACAAAGAATTGGCTCAAGACCCTTCAGGAAGGGGTCATCAACCACCAGTAGAGTTCTCTTCTTTTTCTGACCTTTTTTTGAATAGCTTCTTGGATGATGGCACCTATGTATCCACATAATAATTCCTTGGAGGATAACATCTCTTTCTGTCTCAGTGGGTCTACTCTTTGAGAAAAGCTTCACATCAGTTTCTTATCTCCTATTGTGCAGAAGTCCTTCCCTTATTCCTCTGTGTTATGTTCTGCTTGCAAAGTGGATGTTTTCATTCAGTCTGCTCTTTTATATTTCATATCCAATCATTTGCCAAGTCCTTTTAATTATTTTCCCATGATATTTGCTGTACTTGTTTTTTGTGTTTTATTCCTACTGCCATCCCTCTGAGATAGAACCCATTACCTAAACCCATTGCCTAAACAATTACAATAGCCCCCTAAGAGGTCTTTTTACCTTCATTCTCTCCCCATCTAATTCATCCTGCATACAACTACCAGAATCATCTTCCTTCTGCACAAATCTATCATATTGTTCCTTTGCTCAAAAATCTTCAGTGGTTCCCTTTTGTGTACCAAGTAAAAAAATTTTTTTCTAGGCATTAAGTTTTATTTTTTTTCTTTCTCCTAGAGCCCAGAAAGGTGGTCTACACACAATAAGCATGTAAAAAAATTGTAAATTGAATTGGTGAATGAAAGCACAGATGGCATGCTTATTATGTTTGTAGCTGACACAAAGGCTGAGGCATGTTCCCTATGCTCATTGACAAGACTGATCCTGGAAGAGACAGTAGTGGCAGAACAAGATGTACAGAAGAAGAAATGAAAGATGAAAGTGAAAAGCCTTACCAGTTCACTCTATGTCAGGAAGCTCTGATCCTGACTTCCCAGACTTCAAAACCATTCCTTATCTTCTGTCTCACCCTGGAACTTCTCTCAGCACCTAGAATATCCAACTATTCCTATAGCCTTCTCACCCTGGAATATCCCTCCTCCAGGTTGGTCCCCTTCTCCCATTAGTGAGTTCCCTTTGAGGTCTGGAACTGCCCAGGCTGGCTGCCCTTCATTCCTCTATGCTTGATTTCTGATCTTGAAAACCATACTCCCTGTTAAGTAGCTGAATATCTAGTTTGAGGATGGGAAGGGAATAGGATGGGAAGGAGTAACAATCTATCAACACCTGAAAACAATAAAAACCAAAAAGAGAAAATGCTTGTTGTTAGGCAAGTGATCCTAGGTGAGAAAAGGAAATGATATTAGATGGATTAGACTAGAAGTTAGGACCTTCATAGGAATTATTAGCTAAATGAAACATTGTCCAAAGAAAATTACTGAAGTTCTATTTCACAGATAATTCAAGCTGGGATTAGCTTTAGAGATCATCAGTTCTGACCTCTTCAATTTATAGTAAGTAAGTAGAGATATATCAAGAGGAATTGACTTGTTCAAGGTGATGCAGTATAGTCATAGAAAATCCCAAGCTAGAACCCACATCTTCTGATTCAAACTCCAGGGCTCTTGGCATTACATCATACTACCTTTCTATAATAAAATCAGGTTGGATATAACCATAGAGGATTCATCCAATGGAATGATTCTTTTTGGGGTGAGCCACGACTTTTCAGGTCTTCTGATTGTTGTCATGCATCAAAGTTCTATGTAGGACAGGTCTAAGAAAGAGTTTCCCTTCAGACTATATTGAAGGATTAAGTAGTTAGTGAGAATCATGTAAATCGGTTTATAGGATGAGTGAATTGAGGGAACCTGGCAACTGAAAAAACCAATTACTTCTGTTTTTCATATGGTTAGCTCCTTTATCTTGGTGAGAAAAACAAATCTTTGTACCATCATAAAAGAGTGAAAGAAACCAGTTGTCTGAAATCAACATAGTTGGTTTGCATGGAGTTGCATCACTCTTTTTTTTTTTGGAAGTAATGAAAAACTTAACTGTGCTCCCAAGATATTGGTCACTGAGAAAGGTATATGTAGTAAAAACCACTCTGGTCTTCAGATTCACTTGAACTAAGTGGTTTCCTCCCTCTCTCCCTCCCTCCCTCCCTTCCTCCCTTCCTTCCTTCCTTCCCTCATTCAGTGTTTTGGAGTTTCAAAAGGATCCATTGCCCAGATACCTACAACCACCACCATCTATGTTTATATCTTAAAAATAAATGAGAGGGTACAAATCTAATAGAGTATTCCCTGAAATAAAATACCCAGTAGACTGTATTCCCCACAAACCCCTTATCAGTCTCCTGCAGAGATTCTAAAATGCTTATCTCGATAGACCAGATTATGGGGCTCACCCACTCTACATGCTGAGTAGGAATCAAGGGACATTCTCCACTGTCAGCAGCCCCTGCTTCGCCAAACCAGATAAATCAATTAATGGGATGCAAGACTGCTTGCCTTTCTTTCTCCTTCCCAATGTTTCCCTGGCCCACACTTTCTCCCCCCAACCCAACCCCTTAGTTCCAAGTTTAATACCATCTGAGAGTCCTTATTTACAAGAGGGCTTGTGCAGGTGCAAGCTTTCAGCCCAACAGCATAGGAGCTGTTGCCAGTCCCCCTCCTACTCCTTGGGGCTCCCCTCTTTGTGTGATACCTTTTCTCTCCTCTCCTTTTCAGACTGAAGGCTACCCCTGAGCAGTTAATCGGATTATGCTAATTTGTACTTCATGAACCCAAACAGTGTAAGGGATCTGCAGAGGGTCTGCTTAGGCTGGGGAGGGAGGGACAATGAGTTTAAGTCAGTTAACAACAACAACCGCCACCAAAAACACATTGCAAGAAAAGAGTATGTCTTTTGTATCCTAAGACAAAGACTGCTACTCTGGGAAGCCCACATAGCTCTTGACAGTTTAAAGTGCTCACCATTGGAGCAGAAAAGGCACAACGGTGAATGTACCATGAGTGGCATAATGGAAAGACTGTTTCCTGTTTTTTTTTTTTTAAAGTGAGATTTTTCCTCTTGCTTCAACACTCTGCCCTTCACTTCCCTCTCTGGCAGGCCCTTTTATGTATGATTCTGGAAGCTGATGGATCCTATTGCAGTGGACAGTTCAATGTTCATCAATGCAGCTCAAAAAATATTTATTAAATGCCTATTAGGTGGGAAGCACTCTTCCTGTGAGAAGCTTTGCCAGGCTAGCTACAGGTGTAAATTTAGTTAGAAAAACATTTTTTTAAGCCTCTCCTCTGGTCAGCTGTCTCTCCCAACTCTGGAATCAGCAGATACAATGAGCATGTTTTCATTTAGTAACTCCATTAACAAACATTTATTAAGTGGTCATTGTATTTAGAATAAATTGCTAGGAGTTACCGAGAGAGATTAAAAAGAGTTGTATCCTCAGGAGTGGTATGCCAAAATGAAAAATGACCCCATCTCAGCTCTTAAAGGACTTGCAATTTAATAGGAGGATATAGCACATACATAAATTAGTACGTTACAAGGTAAGATGAAGAGGTAGCAGGGAAATCCAGACAAAACGTTAAAGGAAAATTTGAGGAAGTCAAGAGATGACTTTAAGTCTGAGCCATGTAGATCAGTGAGGTTTCATGGAGGGGGAAGCGCCTGAGCTGAGCCTTGAAGGAAAGTAAGAATTTTAGCCTGGTTGCTGTGGTGCAGGCCTGTAATTCTGCCTCCTGGGGAGGCTGAGGTTAGTGGTTTGCTTGAGCTTTGGAGTTCTGAATTGCATTTGAGCTCAAGCCATTCAGGTGACTCTGCACTAAGTCTGGGACCAGAAGCAGGGGCCCACCAGGTTGCCTAAGGAGGGGAGAAATGGCCTAGGTCAGGAACTAGATCAAGTCAGAACTCCCATCGCAGTGAGTGTGAGTGGGCCCTTCACTTTTAGCCAGGGTAAGATAGGGAGACAAATCTTTAAAAAAAAAGAATAAAAATATTTCTAAAAATAAAATAAAAATTTCAACAATTGGAAATGAAAATAGACCATTATTGGCATGGAGGATAGCCTGTTCAAGAGGGTAAGATGAGATAGGGAAGGGTGGCATGTGGTTTAGTTTTACTAAAAAGTACAGTGAGCAATACTATCCATGGGGTTTTCTTGACCTGACTTAGAACTATACATCCTGGAGAGTGAAGTCAAGTCGGCATTGGGAAGCATCGCTAACAGTAAGGCTAGTAGAGATGGCAGAATTCCAGTTGAACTATTTAAAATCTTAAAAGATGATGCTGTTATAGTGCTGCATTCAATGTGTCAGCAAATTTGGAAAACTCAACAGTGGCCACGGATGGGAAAAAGTCAGTTTAAGTCCCAATCCTAAAGAAGGACAGTGCCAAAGAATGTTCAAACTATGGAAAATTGCACTCATTTCACATCCCAGCTAGGATATGCTTAAGTTTCTGTAAGCTCGGCTTCAGCACTATGTGAATTGAAAATTACCAGAAGTGTAGGTTGGTGTAGTAGAGGCAGAGGAACTAGAGACCAAATTGCTGACATTTGCTGAATTATGGGGAAAGCAAGGAAGTTCCAGAAAAACATCTACTTCTGCTTCATTGACTACACTAAACCTTTGACTGTGTGGATGACAACAAAATGTGGCAAGTCCTCAAAGAAACGGGAGTACCAGATCATCTTGTATCCTGAGGAACCTGCAATGTGGGTCAAGAAGCAACCGGTAGAACCAAACATGGAACAACTGATTGGTTCAAGATTCATAAAGGAGTATGACAAAGCTGTATATCATCACCTTATTTATTTAACTTACATGCAAAGTACATTATGGGAAATGCCAGGCTGAAATGAATCAAAAGCCAGAACTAGTATTGCTGGGAGAAATATCAACCATCTTTAAATGCAGATGATACCACTCTGGTGGCAGAAAGTGAAGAAGAATTAAGAAGTCTCTTGATGAGGGTGAAAGAGGGGAGTTTAAAAGCTGGATTGAAACTTGATATTAAAAAAAATCATGGCATTAAAAAAATCATGGCATCTGGCCCATGTTCAAGAAAGCATTTTCCTCTTTTTTCCTTTTCCTTTCTTCCTTCCTTCCTTCCTCCTTTCTTTCTTTCTTCCTTCCTTCCTTCCTTTCTTTCTTTCTTTCTTTCTTTCTTTCTTTCTTTCTTTCTTTCTTTCTTTCTTTCTTTCTTTCTTTTCTTTCTTTCTTTCTTTCTTTCTTTCTTTCTTTCTTTCTTTCTTTCTTTCTTCCTTTCCCTCTCTCTCTCTTTCTTTCTTCCTTTATTTCTTGGTAATAAGGGCTGTGACTTGCCCAGAGTCACACAGTAAGTGTCAAGTGCCTGACACTGGATTTGAACGCAGGTCCACTGAATTTGAACTTAGGTGTTCCTGACTCCAGGGCTGGTTCTCTATTCGCTACCCTACCTAGCTGCACCTCCCTTTTTCTCAACAGAAGGAAAACAACAGGAAAACGTCAGGAAGGTCCTCTCACAACCTTCACTGGATGTCTTCTCAGAACTTTCTACCAAATCCCATTCATCTCCTTGGTACTGATCTAACATTCAGACATGCCACTCAATGCCCTCTGGGAAGCAGCTTGCTAACATTTCTCCCTTGCAAATAGAATTGCTGCTTCATCAGTACAAATACCTTTACAACAGAAATAGCTAATCCAGGATCAGACAGGGTCACAGGCAAACAACAATCTATGCCAATAGGTTCTACTTTGTACAGCAAATTCCATTGTTTACAATCATTGGGAAATCTTTCAGGCAGATTGTATAAATATCATGCTGTTAGTTATCTTTTAAAATATTAACAATGGTACCACCAAGTGATTTGTTTATTCAGCATAAAATGTGATTGGTACTCTTCCCTCTGCTTCTTGCTTTAAGAACTGCAATCAGTTCAACACTACCAATTCCTCTATTGTCCATTCACTATCCTAGTGACTTCCCAGACTGAAAATACCCCTCCTTGTCCACTACTTTCCCATACATGTTGCCTTACACTATTAGAAAGTGTAATAGGGATGATCTGGCCTATGGGAAAGGGAAGGCACCCCTTAAACCATGTGCAAGTATCGCCAGCCTGGTTCTAGTTCAACAACTGCATGAAAACTCGGTGTGAGCCTGTTTTCAGTCATGTGTGACTGAGGGACTGGCACTGTGGGATGACAAAAAGAATGTCTTTGGTTTTAGAGTCAGAAGAACTGATGACTCAGGGGTTGCTGAGGTAGGACTCAATGTGCCTACAAAAGGGGTGACCTGCCCTTCCTTTTGCAGCTATGAGAAGGCAGGACTGCCCAGCAATGGAGATAGAAAAATGCCTTTTCTATCTCTTTTTATGTTTGTTTTTTCTTCTTAGATGAATGAGTATCTTTAAGTGGAATTGTCCAAGCAGTGTCTTTGTGAGTTTGGAAAATGCAGAGATCCCATTAGTAATTAGAACTGAATGGTGGCAGTAACATTGCCTACCTAACATGGTAGCAGTATCCACAGGAGGGAGGAGTGACTAAGCATTAACCTTGAGGTGAACATGCCCAGGAAGCCATCTTCTGAGCATTGCAAGATCCACAGAGATTTCAGGACAGTAGCTGGTGACTTTTCCTTCCCCAATCCCAGAAAAGAAGGGGGGGGGCTGGAGGAGAGTACCAGCAACAGCAGGAGATTGACCCAGTGGAGAAGCTGTCTGGGCCAGTAAGACCGCTTAGCCTGGCATCAGATCAGCCTAAGACCAGCTTTTCATCCAGCAGAGATGATAAACTCTTCAAGTAACCAGCCCAATTGAGCCGCAGAGCGATCATCTATAACGGATGCTGTGTTCCATGTTGAACTTCATGAGGATTCCACAAAGTGGAAAAAAAGGACTTCCAAGGTCAGGAGTTGGGAAGTACTCCTTTACCATACACTTTCTCTACACATGTCCCTCACTACCATTGTACCAAAGAATAAAATCTATTTTAAAGTGAAAACAATCCTGTTAATTCCCATTCTCTCCATGAACTTTTTGGGTTTTTATGGAAGAGTATACCCTAGACTTGTGGGAGAATGTTTTGTGCTAATTGTTCTTACTATACCTTCTCAGAAATTTTTTTATTTCTAAAAGCCAATTAAGTCAATTGGTTAATTCTTCAGGTAGAATGCATTAGTGGGGACTAATGATCAAAAGTACTAGAACTAGAACCCCTGATGGTTACCCCTAGAACTACTTGCATGACTTTATGTAAATCCCTTTCCTGGCTTCCTTCAATTCTTAGCTCAAGCCCCATCTTCTACAAAAGACCATTCTTAATCCCCTTCAAAGCGGTTTTTTTTCTCTCTTAGACTGCCTTCAAGTTACCCTGGATGTATCTCATAGGTACGTAGCTGTTTGTATGTTGCATCACCCATGAGAAAGTGAATCCCTTGAAGGGGGTTTTTTGCCCTTCTTTTTGTATGCTCCCAATGCTTAGCATAAAGCCTGTCACATGGTAAGTTCTTAATCAATGTTTTTTGACTTGACGACTTCCAGTTTGCTCATCTGTAAAATAAGGGAGTGGGATTGGTGACCCCAAAGGTCACTTCCAACTCTAATTCTATGATCCCATGACGTTATAGTTATTGCTACTCATGGTTCACCTAAATATACTAAATTTTTATATTCAGTTTCCCTGGAAACACTTATGTGAACTGATACAAAGTATAGTGAAAAGGACCAGGAGAACATTGGACGGGGTAACAGCAATGTTGTAGCGATGTTCACCTGTGAATGACTTAGCTATTTTCAGCAATTCAATGATCCAAGACAGTTCTGAAGAACTTACGATGAAAAATGCTATCTGTCTCAAGAAAGAGAATTAGGGGAGTCTGAATATAGATCGAGGCATACTTTTTTTAAAACTTTCTTTATTTTTCTTGTTTTTTTCCATCCCTTTTCTTTCACAACATGACTAGTATGGAAATATATTTCTCATGACTGCACATTTATAACCTAAATAATTGAAGCATCCTCTCAAGCATCTCAAGATGTCCTTTATTCTGCAATCTAATTCCTTAGTCCAAAATACTAGCTTTTGTAAGATCCTAATTCATCACCTCCTAATATTAATATTATTTTTCATAAACAAAGAATACACTGCAAAGTCACCAAAGGCAGAGGCCTTGAGGTATTTTTTCTTCTCTGAATTGGAAGGTACCTTAGTGTCATGCATTGTAACCTGTACTTGAACATGACTATCCTCTACAATATAGCCAATGAGTCCCAGGTCAAGCCTTTGCCTGAAGATCCCTTGTGAGGGAGAACCCACCACATCCTGGGGCAGCCCATTCAATTTTTGTCTAGATGTAATTGTTAGAAAACTTTTCTTAATATGAAGTCAAAAGCTACTTCTCTGTGACTTTTATCCATTATCTCTAGTGCTGTGCCCTTCAGGACCACATAGAACAAATCTAATCACTTTTTTCTTTACATAATAGCTCTAAAAATACTCAAAGACAACTATCATGGCCTCCCTAAATCTTCTCTCCTCCAGGCTAATCATTTCCTTCAATAAATCCTCATGTGGCATAATCTCAAGGCCTTTCATTTTCCTTGTCACCTTTCTCTGGATGGCTCCTTTTGACTTATAAACATCCTTCCTAAAATATGGTATCCAGATATGTCAGATATGTTCTGACTAGAGTAGAGTACGACAGGACTATCAAATTCTGACTCTTCTCAATATCTGTATAAACTTAGACAGGAGGCAGCTAGGTGGCTCAGTGGAAAGAATACTGGGTTTGGAGTCAGGAAAACCTGAGTTCAAATCCAGCATCAGACACTTACTAGCTGTGTGACAGAGGGTGAGTCATTTAACCTCTGTTTGCCCTAATTCACTGAAGAAGGAAATGGCAAACCACTCCAGTATCTTTGCCAAGAAAACTCCATTGGCATGCTATGGTACACAGGGTCATGAAGAGCTGGACATGACTGAACAGTTGACTGAACAATCTTAGACAAATCACCTTGCTTTCTGGGCTTTAATTTCCTTACATGCAAAATGAAAGGGTTGGAATAGAACAGAATTTTTTCATGTGTGGTCTGGGGACCCCTGGGTGTTCCTGAGATGGTTTTAGAGGCCAGCAATATCAAAGCTATTTTCATAATAATATTAAGATATCTTAAAATTTTTTAAAAATTTATTTATTTAATATTTTTAGCTTTCAGCATTGATTTTCACAAGAGTTTGAATTACAAATTTTCTCCCCATTTCTACTCTCCCCCCCCCCACTCCAAGGTGGCATGTATTCTAATTGCTCCATTCCCCAGTCAGCCCTCCCTTCTGTCACCCCACTCCCCCCATCCCCTTTTCCCTCACTTTCTTGTAGGGCAAGATAGATTTCTATGCCCCACTGCCTGTATATCTTATTTCCTACTTGCATGCAAAAACTTTTTTTTGAACATCTGCTTTTAAAACTTTGAGTTCCAAATTCTCTGCCCTCTTCCCTCCCCACCCTTCCTCCCTAACAAGGCAAGCAATTCAACATAGGCCATATGTGTATCATTATGTAAAACCCTTCCACAATGCTCATATTGTGAAAGACTAACTATAGTTTGCTCCTTCCTATCCTATCCCCCTTTGTTCAGTTTTCTCCCTTGACCCTGTCCCTTTTCAAAAGTGTTTGCTTTTGATTACCTCCTCCCCCTATCTGCCCTCCTTTCTATCATCCCCCCTTTTTTATCTCCTTCTTTCTTCTTTCCTGTGGGGTAAGATATCTAATTGAGTATGTGTGGTATAACCTCCTCAGGTCAAATCCAATCAGAGCAAGATCCACTCATTCTCCCTCAACTGCCCCCTCTTCCCTTCCAGCAGAACTGTTTTTTCTTGCCACTTTTATGTGAGATAATTTACCCCATTCTATCTGTCCCTTTCTCCCTCTCTCAACATATTCCTCTCTCATCCCTTAATTTGATTTTTTTTTAGATATAATCCTTTCATATTCAACTCACCCTGTGCCCTCTGTATGTATATCCCCTTTGGTTACCCTAATACTGAGGTCTCATGGATTATATACATCATCTTTCCATGTAGGAATGTAAATAAAACAGTTCAACTTTAGTAAGTCCCTTATGATTTCTCTTTCTTGTTTACCTTCTCATGCTTCTCTTGATTCTTGTGTTTGAAATCAGATTTTCTATTTGGCTCTGCTCTTTTCATCAAGAATGCTTGAAAGTCCTCCATTTTGTTGAAAATCCATATTTTGCCTTGGAGCATTATACTCAGTTTTGCTGGGTAGGTGATTCTTGGTTTTAATCCTAGCTCCATTGACCTCCAGAATATCATATTCCAAACTCTTCGATCCCTTAATGTAGAAACTGCTAGATCTTGTGTTATCCTGATTGTGTTTCAACAGTACTCAAATTGTTTCTTTCTGGCTGCTTGCAGTATTTTCTCCTTGATCGGGGAGCTCTGGAATTTGGCAACAATGTTCCTAGGAGTCTTCTTTTTGGGATCTTTTTCAGGAAGCGATTGGTGGATTCTTTCAATTTCTATTTTACCCTTTGGCTCTAGAATATCAGGGCAGTTCTCCTTGATAATTTCTTGAAAGATGATATCTAGGCTCTTTTTTTTTGATCATGACTTTCAGGTAGTCCAATAATCTCAAAATTATCTCTCCTGGATCTATTTTCCATGTCAGTGGTCTTTCCAGTGAGATATTTCACACTGTCTTCCATTTTTTCATTCCTTTGGTTGTGTTTTACAATATTTTGATTTCTCATAAAGTCACTAGCTTCTACTTGCTCCAATCTAATTTTTAAGGTAATATTTTCTTCAGTGGTCTCTTAGACCTCCTTTTCCTTTTGGCTTATTCTGCCTTTCAAGGCATTCTTCTCCTCATTGGCTTTTTGGAGCTCTTTTGCCATTTGAGTTAGTCTATTTTTTAAGGTGTTATTTTCTTCAGTATTTTTTTGGGTCACTGCCTTGCTTTTCATGGTTTTCTCACATCACTCTCATTTCTCTTCCTAATTTTTCCTCTACTTCTCTAGCTTGCTTTTCCAAATCCTTTTTGAGCTCTTCCATGGCCTGAGACCAGTTCATGTTTTCCTTGGAGGCTTTTGTTGTAGGCTCTTTGACTTTGTTGACTTCTTCTGGCTGTATGTTTTGGACTTCTTTGTCACCAAAGAAAGATTCTGAAGTCTGAGTCTGAAACTGAGTCCGTTTTCACTGCCTGGCCATGTTCCCAGCCAACTACTTGACCCTTGAGCTTTTTGTCGGGGTATGACTGCTTGTAGAGTAGAGAGTACTTTGTCCCAAGCTTGAGGGGATGTGCTGTTGTTTTCAGAGCTGTTTCTACACAGCAAGCTCTGCTGCACCAGTGCTCCTTCTCCCCCAACAACCACCAACCAGGACTGCAATTCAGATCTAAGCAGGCTCTGCACTCCCCCTCTGATCCACCACTTAATTCCTCCCACCAGGTGGGCCTGTGGCTGGAAGCAACTGCAGCTGTAGTTCTGTACCTGCACTTCCTCTGCCGTCCCCGGGGCAGTGGCCGAACCATGAACTCCTTTCACTCTGTCCCCGCAGTTTTTCCCACTGACCTTCTTTGTTGTCTTTGGTGTTTGTGGGTTGAGAAGTCTGGTAACTGCCACAGCTCACTGGTTCAGGGTGCTAGGGCCTGTTCCACCCAGCTCCCGGGTCTGGTTGGTCTGGGCGCAGCCATTTTTTATTGGTGTTTGGAGGGTCCTGGGGGAGAGCCCTAGGTAAGTCCCCGCTTTTCAGCCACCATCTTGGCTCCAACCCCCAGAACTAACCTCTTACTATAGATATCACCTAAGTAGGGTAAAATTCAATAGAACTATGGCTTCTTTTGCTGTAAACACTTGGATTCTATCACTGAAGCCTAAGGACTTTTAGGTTATCATACAAAATACTTTTAGGTGACTCAACTTCAGCTAGCAGTCCACTAAAATCTCCAACTCTCTTTTACCTGAACTCCTCTCTAGCCCCAGGCTCTGTGACATTCTGGGACTTGAGAACAGCCATCACAGTGTCATCTATAATCAAAAACATTTGGAGGACATAGTCATCTATGGTCTTTTGCCACTTGGACTCTATGTTTGTATAAATTCTGTGACAGTTGCAAAGACCTTTGGTGAATTCATGTCTTCTTATTTTATGCCTCTCTTTATATTAATAACCAGACACTTTTCAAAGGTATAATTATAAAATCTTTCAAGTAATCTTATATAGTCTTGAAATGTACCTGAGAGGCACTTTATTGGAATATAGGCTATGAGGTAACATTTTTCCCCACTAAATCAAATGTTTTTTCATCCTTTCAGCCAATTGTGATGTGGTCTTCTGTAAAGAATAATATTTATGGACCAAAAATAGCTAAAAGGACAAAACAAAAATGGCTCATATGTAGTTGAAGCCAAACATAGTGAGATGTTAAGAGAAAAAAATAGGATTACCCTTGATAAGTTCAACTCAACAGGCCCGGATGTACTATATCTCAAGATCCTGAAAAAACTGGCCAAACTAATTGTTTAGCCATTGTCAAAGGTGTTTGAAAAACTATAGAGAATGAGAGAGTTATATAAAACCAAAGAGCAAACATTGTCCTGATTTTCAGAAAAGGAAAGAGAATAGTATGAAAAATATAAGCCAGTGGACTTGATTTTAATTATTGGCAAAATTCTAGAACACATTATCCAAAGGATGGTTAATGAATATCTAGAAAAGGTAATGATCAGGCATCATGATTTATTAAAAAATAAGATCATTCCAGGCTAACATTATTTCCTTTTTTGAACAAGGTAACTAGACTGGAGGATCAGTAAAATGTAGATACAACTTACCTGGATTTTTTCAAAATATATGACAAAGTCATTCATGCAATTCTTGTTAACAAGATAGATACTGGCTAAAAATAGTACAGCTAAATGGATTTAGTTGATTAAATGGTTGGACCCAAAAAGCAGTCGTTAATAGTTTGATGGGAGTGCTTCAGGGATGTATTTGGCCCTGTGCTATTTAATGTTTTTAATCAATCATTTGGATAAAGACATGGATAGTATTCTTACTGAATCTATGCCTTGAAAATACAATTAGATTTGTACTCATTTGCAGATTGTAGCCTGCAAATGACACAAGGCTAGAAGTTGTGAACCTAATAAGAAGAAATTTCATAGAGATGAATATAAAAACCTTACACCCTTATCAGAAAAAAATCAACTTCAAAAGCACAAGATGGAGAAGGTGTGTCTAGAAAGAAGTTCATCAGGAAAAATATCTGGGAGCTTTGGTAGACTATAAGATCAATATTGGTCAACTATGTGATATAGAAGCAAAAAACCTAATGAGATTTTAGTCTTCATTAAGGAGGTATAAGATTCAGAACTAGAATCATAGGAGCATAAATTTAAAGATCAAAAATATCTTGTAGGTCATATCAGGTGTGAGATTTGGCAATTACTTAAACCCTCTATGTCTCAGTTTCCTCACCTATGAAATGACCAGACTAGACTAGAAGATCTAGAATGTCCCTTCCACTTAGAAATCCCATGATGTAATTCAGCAATTCTCAGACTTTATGGTTTTGAGACCCCTTTACACTTTTAAAAATTAGTGAGGATCCCCCTCCAAATAACTTTTGTTTGTTTGGGTTGGATCTGCCAATATTTGCCATATTAGAAATTAAAATAACTTAATATTGGAAGCTAAGATGGCAGCTGGAAAGCAGGGACTTGCCTAGGGCTCTCTCCCAGGACCCTCCAAACACCAATAAAAATGGCTCTGAACAAATTCTAGAACTGCAGAACCCAGGAAATAGCAGAGGGAAGCAGGGCTCCAGCCCAGGACAGACTGGATGGTCTCTGGGTAAGGTCTATCACATCATGCTTGGAGCGGAGCAGAACAGAGCCCAGCCTGGGCTGTGCCCAGACCAACCAGACCCGGGAGCTGGGTGGAACAGGCCCTAGCACCCTGAACCAGTGAGCTGTGGCAGTTACCAGACTTCTCAACCCACAAACACCAAAGACAACAAAGAAGGTCAGTGGGAAAAACTGCGGGGACAGAGTGAAAGGAGTTCATGGTTCGGCCACTGCCCCGGGGACGGCAGAGGAAGTGCAGGTACAGAACTACAGCTGCAGTTGCTTCCAGCCACAGGCCCACCTGGTGGGAGGAATTAAGTGGTGGATCAGAGGGGGAGTGCAGAGCCTGCTTAGATCTGAATTGCAGTCCTGGTTGGTGGTTGTTGGGGGAGAAGGAGCACTGGTGCAGCAGAGCTTGCTGTGTAGAAACAGCTCTGAAAACAACAGCACATCCCCTCAAGCTTGGGACAAAGTACTCTCTACTCTACAAGCAGTCATACCCCGACAAAAAGCTCAAGGGTCAAGTAGTTGGCTGGGAACATGGCCAGGCAGTGAAAACGGACTCAGTTTCAGACTCAGACTTCAGAATCTTTCTTTGGTGACAAAGAAGTCCAAAACATACAGCCAGAAGAAGTCAACAAAGTCAAAGAGCCTACAACAAAAGCCTCCAAGGAAAACATGAACTGGTCTCAGGCCATGGAAGAGCTCAAAAAGGATTTGGAAAAGCAAGCTAGAGAAGTAGAGGAAAAATTAGGAAGAGAAATGAGAGTGATGTGAGAAAACCATGAAAAGCAAGGCAGTGACCCAAAAAAATACTGAAGAAAATAACACCTTAAAAAATAGACTAACTCAAATGGCAAAAGAGCTCCAAAAAGCCAATGAGGAGAAGAATGCCTTGAAAGGCAGAATAAGCCAAAGGAAAAGGAGGTCTAAGAGACCACTGAAGAAAATATTACCTTAAAAATTAGATTGGAGCAAGTAGAAGCTAGTGACTTTATGAGAAATCAAAATATTGTAAAACACAACCAAAGGAATGAAAAAATGGAAGACAGTGTGAAATATCTCACTGGAAAGACCACTGACATGGAAAATAGATCCAGGAGAGATAATTTTGAGATTATTGGACTACCTGAAAGTCATGATCAAAAAAAAAGAGCCTAGATATCATCTTTCAAGAAATTATCAAGGAGAACTGCCCTGATATTCTAGAGCCAAAGGGTAAAATAGAAATTGAAAGAATCCACCAATCGCTTCCTGAAAAAGATCCCAAAAAGAAGACTCCTAGGAACATTGTTGCCAAATTCCAGAGCTCCCCGATCAAGGAGAAAATACTGCAAGCAGCCAGAAAGAAACAATTTGAGTACTGTTGAAACACAATCAGGATAACACAAGATCTAGCAGTTTCTACATTAAGGGATCGAAGAGTTTGGAATATGATATTCTGGAGGTCAATGGAGCTAGGATTAAAACCAAGAATCACCTACCCAGCAAAACTGAGTATAATGCTCCAAGGCAAAATATGGATTTTCAACAAAATGGAGGACTTTCAAGCATTCTTGATGAAAAGAGCAGAGCCAAATAGAAAATCTGATTTCAAACACAAGAATCAAGAGAAGCATGAGAAGGTAAACAAGAAAGAGAAATCATAAGGGACTTACTAAAGTTGAACTGTTTTATTCACATTCCTACATGGAAAGATTATGTGTATAATCCATGAGACCTCGGTATTAGGGTAGCTGAAGGGAGTATATATGATATATATACATATATGTATGTGTATATGTAACATATATACGTATATATAGACAGAGGGCAGAGGGTGAGTTGAATATGAAGGGATCATACCTAAAAAAATAAAATAAAATTAAGGGATGAGAGAGGAATATGTTGAGAGAGGGAGAAAGGGACAGATAGAACAGGGTAAATTATCTCACATAAAAGTGGCAGGAAAAAGCAGTTCTGTTGGAAGGGAAGAGGGGGCGGGTGAGGGGGAATGAGTGAATCTTGCTCTCATTGGATTTGACCTGAGGAGGGAATACCATACACACTCAATTGGGTATCTTACCCCACAGGAAAGAAGGAGGAAGGAGATAAAAAAGGGGGGATGATAGAAGGGAGGGCAGATGCAGGAGGAGCTAATCAAAAGCAAACACTTTTGAAAAGGGACAGGGTCAAGGGAGAAAATTGAATAAAGGGGGATAGGATAGGAAGGAACAAAATATAGTTAGTCTTTCACAACATGAGTATTGTGGAAGGGTTTTGCATAATGATACACATATGGCCTATGTTGAATTGCTTGCCTTCTTAGGGAGGATGGGTGGGGAGGGAAGAGGGGAGAGAATTTGGAACTCAAAGTTTTAAAAGCAGATGTTCAAAACAAAAAGTTTTTTGCATGTAAGTAGGAATTAAGATATACAGGCAATGGGGCATAGAAATCTAACTTCCCCTACAAGAAAGTAAGGGAAAAGGGGATGGGAGGGGAGTGGGGTGACAGAAGGGAGGGCTGACTTGGGAACGAGGCAATCAGAATATATGCCATCTTGGAGTGGGGGGGGGGGTAGAAATGGGGAAAAATTTGTAATTCAAACTCTTGTGGAAATCAATGCTGAAAACAAAAATATTAAATAAATAAATAATAATTTACAAAAGAGGTTAGTTCTGGGCATCATAATAGAGGAAGGACAATGATAGACTAGAGTGAGTCCATAGAAGGGCAACCAGGACTAGGGGCTTTCATGTCATGTTGTAGGTGGATTGTTTGAAAGCACTAGGGCTACTTAGCTTGGAAATGAGAATATTTGGGGAGCAGGTGATGCAGATCATAGCTGCTTCCAAGTATTTGAAGTTCTCTCACATGGAAGAAAAATCTGACTTATTGTATTTGGCCCCTCAGGGCAGAACAAGTAAGGGACAGAAGTTATATAGAGAGAGATTTTGGCTTTAAATAAGAGAACACTTCCTAATAATCAGAGATGTCCAAAGAACAATGGGCTTCCTCATAAGGCAGTAAATTTCTCATTCCTGCAGAGGATTAACAACTACTTGTTAGGAATACTGTAGGTACTTCTGTTCAGATTCTTTTGGTCAAGATGATCTCTGAAGTATCTTCCAACTCTGATTTTGAGTACAATATTTGAAAAAGCTTTTATTCTTATCACAGTGTTTGCTTGATAGGATGTTTTGAATTTCATTTTCTGTCCCATTATTTTGATCCTGAAAACCTTTCAAAGAGGATGCTGAGTACTGTTAAGGGCTAGACCGCACACACCTTTTTTAGTCTTCCTCCCTGTAGAGCTATAGATGTTGGACCTCAAAATACTTTGTCTCTGAAACTAAGCCAGAGTCACAGCCAGGCAGTTCTAAGCTCAGCAGATTCCTTAGAGAACTTTGCAGCTACTATACTTTACTCTTCTTCCTAAAAACATGAATGTTTCATTAAAAGGAATTATAAACTTTTGTAAAAAGAATCATGGTAAAGCCAATAATAGAAACAGACTATGTTGGGGCCTCTCTTATCCTGATTCTTCTCCATGTTTCTACTCTTTGAGCTCATGGCATGTTCCCAAAGTATCTTCCTGAGTGTGTTGAGAATACACAGTCAAGGATTTTCATAAGATTACAACATCTCAACTCTCAAAATATTCAATAAAGTTGATGGAGAGGAAGGAGCCTTGGAACAATGATCATATCAAGAATACAACTGAAGATATCTGAAAGACCTTGGGGTGGTACTAAGTGTTCAAGACAATTGGAGAAAAGATACATATATGCACGCCCTTGGCTTCTTCCCAGCTGGTGTACCAAAGAAAAAAGACAAGGATATGCTCGCATCCGCAAACCAAGAGATATAATAGTGCCTCATGCTTAATGAGGCTTATTCTTGCTATTAGAAATTTTTAAAAAATCAGTCAGCCTAACCAAATCTAGGTTTTACTAAATCAAAGACATTGGTAACTGCCTTTGATCCCCCTTAAATATGTAAATTAATCCTCCCCTCCCTCCCCCAATGATAGAGAAATGTATTCCACTCCCCAAAACTTGGTGTTGTGTCGCTTAGTCTAGCTTTGCACTGACTTCTGGCCATGGTGCTATTTCCCTGTTCGGTTATAAAAGAAACCATTTTAACATTCTTTTTTCAAGTCCCAACTTTTCTGTTTTTATATTTTGAAGATGCTGTGCTCTATGATAAAAGACAAAAATAGCTTGTATCAGAGGTAATGCCAGGTATGCAGAATGATAGGTGGTTACCAAATAATCTTTGCAAATTATATAAGGATCTAGTGAGGGAGAGGACTTTTATGTGAGAAGAAAAATCAAACAAGTAGAATATACAACATTACAGCTAAAAGGGGCTTGTGACATTTTACTGTCATAAAAATCATAGGATCTTAAAGCTTGAGGGGACTTTAAAGATAATCTATTACAACAAACTTATTAAATAAGGAAACTAAGAACCATAGAATGAAAGCAACTTATCTAAGTTGCACTGCCAGTTGGTGACAGAGTGAAAGCGAAAGCAAATTGGCAGGAAATCTGCTGGTAGAACACACACACACACACACACACACACACACACACACACACACACACACACACACAGATACCCCCCCCAACACACACATACACACACACATACCACACACACATACACATATAATACACACATACATACACGCACAATGTACTCCCCCCCAATACCTTGTGTGTTAAGGAGCAGAGGAGTCAAAAAATTTCTCACTAATAAATCGTACCAGAAAAGTAGACTAAGGCCCTCCTTTTAACCAGTTCTAATAGCCCAAGCAAGATGAATTATTCCTTTCTTACTGTGGCAGAGAGAAGCTATTGTTAGTGCAGAACAAAACTTCCAGGAGAATCAGAGGGATCTCACTCCAAAAAGGATCAGTGATAATTTTAGAAGGAGAATCTGTGTTACATTAAGGTATCATTAGAAGTAATCAAAATGAGTAAGGAAAGTACTACATTATACCAAGGGTTTCTTTAAAATAATTCTTTATGTTTATAATTTCTGAATATAGTTTTGGTGAGATGAAATAAGTCAAGGTTTTTAATATGGAGTTAAATGTTTTATTTTAGAAAGGAATGAATATGTGCTTATTTTATTAACTACTTAGCTCTAAGAAAACATTTTCATTGTGTAAGACATTGACTAAACCATGTGGCAATAAATGAGGAACTTTTACCATTTAGTTGCAATGTACTCTAATTGAATGAATGAATAAATAAATAAGCATTTATTTATTTTTGTTTTTTTGGGGGGGCACGGCAATTGGGGTTAAGTGACTTGCTCAAGGTCACACAGCTAGTACATGTGTCAAATGTCTGAGGCCAGATTTGAACTCAGGTCCTCCTGACTCCAGGGCCAGTGCTCTACTCACCGTGCCACCTAGCTGCCCCAAAAAAGCATTTATTTGGAGACCACTAAGCAATATAATAAGTGCTGGGCATGCAAGTAGAAAAGCAAAAGAGGTCACATTCCAATGGGGGAGCCAGCACCTATAGGAGATTTTATTTTCAAGTCAGAAGGACAGGTCTAGTGGTCCTTAGGGTTCAGTGTTAAAGTAGATGGTAAAGTAGATGGTAATGGCATTTCCATTTATGATTCTGAACCATTTGTTAGTGGCAAGGGCATCGGTGGCAAGAACTTCCTCTCCTGCCCACCAGCCCCCTTCCCCTCCACTGGGTCTTTAGTAGTTAAGGCTGCTGAGGATGCCTGGGCTAGGCTGGAAGCAGAGTTGGTGTTTTGGGGGTCACTGCTGTTCCTGGGGCTCTTGGGCTCAGAGTCCTAACGTAGTTGGCTTGAACCACAATCTGTTTCCTGGCTCTCCTTGATAGTGCTTTTCTTTAGAAAGGTGAGAAAATTTGCCAGTAAATTCCTACTTTGATAATTTGACACCTATGATCTATTTATATGGTGACTCTCTCTACTAGGGTAGATTATAATTCAGCCAAACTTTCTTATCCTATGTAATTCTTGTTAATGTCCTGATATATATTTAGCAAAGAGTGCTATCCAATATATTGGAGGTATAATGCTTCTAGATCTTTTAATTTTTTATATATGACACCATACAAAACTCCATTCTTACTACATGACTGACCCATTATATTTTCCAGTCTTACCTTTCTTTCTTTATGTCTTTTATGGCACTTCTAATGAGCAAGTCATAATTGTTAATGTGAACCACATTACTTTCTTCCCACCAAGAATCTAACTGTTACTCTTGGGGAAAAATTGGATTCCTCAGAGATTGTGATATGCCATTATTTTTGGCCACTGGAAGGATATCAGTGCCAAAAGATATTTTTTGAGATGGGAAGCAGTTTGAGATAATTGAAAACATTACACAATTTCTAAATGAAATCAGTCCTTCTGTTTTTCTTCTAGCTAGTTCTGGACCCAATCCATAGCTCATCTGTAGTACTCATTCTAGATACGTATGCTGAATTACTCAAGAGTTGGTCTGGTCCTGTCCTCTGCTTGTCCTGTTGCAACCTACTATCTTGGTGGGACAGAAGTTAAAGTTAATAGAAGTCATTGCATATCACTGAGTACTTGTAAGAAGAAAAAAAATCTATCCTATTTTGGTACTACAGTAGGTGTCCCTCTGTCAATGTTACAGTTATCAACAAGGGATTTTCTAACAAAATCCCCAATGTGCCAATGTCAGTAAGAGATTGTAAGGTCAGAGGTAGAAGCCTGTTGTTATTGATATTATTAGCAGAAATGTCAAATAATATTTTTAGATAAAAAGTCTATGGTAGTTCTGAATTTGGTTACTTAAGGGGACTTGGCAATTATTTTACAAACAGCAGTGGCTTCTAACAATCTCTACACTATCAAGATGTTTAAAAACAATATCAACACATCTATATCAGATTTTTTAAAGTTAAATTTTCCTATACAGGTCCTGATTATAGGCTGTAACCCTAGAATGAGTCTTGAAAGGAAAAGAATTTTTAGGCCTATGTAATGCATATAGATATATGAAAAACCCCTTCTTTACCTTTGCTCCCCATTACAGGCCACATTCAGTTTCACATAAGCTAGATTTGGGGAGGAAATATGGCATGTGGTTGTATTAATAATATAATTCGTGATGCTAGGCAACCATAGCACACTATTTTAACCTACTAGTTTGCATGAAACAATATAAGTGGTACTTATTATACTTAAGAAAATCATGATTCAGCGTCCAGAGTAGAAAAACAGTTGAAACGACTCATCTTTTTAAATGTACCATTTCAGGGGCACAATTAGTAAAACTACATTGAGTTTCTGTAAGTAAGTGTGACTAATGCATATGCATTTGTAACTGGGGCTTATAAAATTCAGATGTAGACAATACTTATAACTTAATGTATCTCAAAGGTAATAAAGAGTGACTTAAATGTTCTTACTTATGTTGAGCATTTAAAAGGATTTAAATAACATAAAACATCATAGCTTAAAGCCTATATGTCACACTTCTGCATAACATAATTTGAAATAATATAGTCCTCAAGTTCTCTAAAAATACATATGAAATCTATAATCAGAATACTGATGTTTAATAATGCAATTAGTATTTTTACTGTGACTTCCCAAATGTGGATTTTCTCGTTAAAAACCTGTCATTGTTAAATATGTGGTTGAATTTTACTGATTTCCCAGAAATGAAGCTAATGCCACTCAGTGGATAAGAAACATTACTGCAAGGTAAAAATAGCTAGTAGAATTTCTGGTCATTGCCAGCTTGAGCTAAGATATATAAATGAAGAGATGCTAGAATGAGAAGTTATGTTAGTGATCAGAAAGTCCAACATGCTTATTGTTTTATAGGCAAGGAAACAGAGGCCAGGAAAGTTCAGTAACTTGCCTGAGAATGCAGGGCAATAACTGGGAAAGGTGCCTTAGTTCATTAACTCTTATTTAGACCTTTGATACAAAAAGTAATGAGTACACTTACCTTCGGGAGCACAAAGGCCCTTATTAGGGACTTTAAAAAAAAGGTGAGTTCACAGTAAAGCCACAAGCATGCCACCCACATGGTGCTCAGTACTGTAAGTTTGGGCTACACAGTTATACAAGAAATAGACCATTCACATGGTGTTGTAAGATCAGTGCTCATGTAGCCTAAGAAAATGGGTGCTCTCACATCCTGGTAAATAGGGTCTCTCTTCAATGATCCTTAGCTGAAGATTCCTACATAACCATCCCAGACCTCAGTTTGCCTCTCTCTGGAGATGCCATCAGTTTGGGATCAATGTTAGGTGTCATAAGGCTAGTTGACCATCTTCACCAGACTGCTTTGGAGCTAAGTTTTTATATTTCTCCTGGAGGCCATGGCAACATATGGCAACCACAACTACTTTCAAACACCCACTTTATCTATCTGATATAAGCTTGTCTCTGTGTTGGCAAGCTAAACAAATTCCTGGTACTAGGCTTTGGCTAATCAACTGGGTATGGAGGTAGGCAAATGGCAGAACAAAATTCCTTCATTGATCAATCATCATGGAAATAGAATATGTGTGATACATTGTGTCAGGAATATTACACGCCCAGTTAGTTTACTTAATGCAAAAGGTCAAGGTGTTAGCTTCCATTTAAAAAACATGAATATAACTCTCTCTCTCTCTCTCTCTCTCTCTCTCTCTCTCTCTCTCTCTCTCCCCATATGTATCTATAGCTGTATCTATCTATATCCATATATATCTTCAGACATATAGTAGATTATAATGGATAGAGAATAGACTCAGGGTAAGGAGCAACTGAGTTCAAATCTATCTTCATACACACTAGTTGTGTGACTCTGCGCAAATCACTTAACCTATCTTTGCCTCAGTTTCCTCAACACTAAAATGGGGATAATAATGGCAAAGTGCCTGGTACATAGTAGGTTCTTAATAAGTGCTCATTTCCTAATAAAGACAATAATGGAAGATACACTAAGGCAAACATTAAATGATTTATTATTATTACTATTAATAATAAGGATAATGACAGCTAGTATTTATATAGAGCTTACTATGTGCTAGGAACCAGGCCAAGCATTTTACAAGTATTATCTCACTTCATGGTCACAATCACCTTGGGAGGTAGGTGCTATTATTATCCCTACTTTAGAGTTGAGGAAACTGAGGCAAACAGATTAAGTGAGTTGTCCAAGGTCTCACAGCTAGTAAGTGTCTGAGGATGAATTTGAACTTGCGTCATCCTCACTCTAGGCCCAACACTCTATTTATTGCGTCACCTTGATGTTTAATTCCACACAGAAAGCTTATATCATTAAATCAAGGACCTGTGATTTCATAGCTGTGGGTTCTCCTTCTGTGACAACTTTCTTTATAGATGTCAACTCACCTATAATTCATAGTCTTAGAGAGTGGCCTAAAACTCAGAAAACTTAAGCAAATTGCTCATGGTTACATAGCTAGTGTCAGAGATGGGGTTTAAAGCCAAGTTTTCTTGACTCCAAGTCCAGTGCTCTGTCCACTATGGCACACATTAAAAACTCTCAGGCCTTTTAATCTTTTTCATCTATCACTTTTACATATTGGTATGAGATCATAGCTGATATAATGTTTAAATGGACTAATTCAATGTTAAGTATTAACTTTGTATTTTGAAAAAGAAGTTTTCAGAAATGAGAAAAACAATTGAATTGGCTCATAAAATTTATACAAGCCTCAATCTCATTTACTTTTGCTAAGCTAGATTTCCCTCCTACTGTCCCCACTTCCTTCTGTTAGTCTCCCTATCACTAGGCTAAAAACATAAGCATCTGCCAGGATCAAATACACTAAGCCTTCTGGCAAATATATAAAGATTCTAACCTTTGTAGGATTATGATCTCATTTCCCTTAGGTCTTCTTTGCTTTCATTAGGCCCTAGGCAGGTGGGCCAGTGCTTAGTTGCAGTTTTAAAATTAACCTCCATTAATTCATGGACAAATTAACAAAATTTCAAATTAAAAATTTCAAATTATCTAGAGAGCGTAAATTGATTTCTGATGACTCTCTATTGCTAAGCACATTCCCTATACCTGATAAAGGGCAAATAGTATTTCCAGAATATTTTTCTAATCTAAAATATCACTGTGCCCCTCCACTAGTGTGAATTCATTCATTCATTCATCAATTCATTCATTCAGTAAACACAGAATATCTATTATACACAATGCATACTGCTGGGTGCTAGAAGAGATTCAAAGAGAAACAAGACAAGGGTCTGTCTGGTCCATTCCTTCTCAGGCCCTGTTCCCCCAAGACATTTACAATATAATAGGAGAGAATCAAGAATTAATGACAGAATCATAAAACCTCAGAGCTAGAAGGGATACTGCAGGGGGTCAGGTAAAGCTCAGGCTCTGGGGTTCCTTCTCCCACCCCTCACTCACCAGCACTGGGAGCCTTTTCCCTTCAGGGTTAGGAGTATCTTCCTAATGTTTTATAAAACTCTCGAGCTCCCAGCAGTGTGCTTTTCCGCACTGATTTTCTAGTTGATATCAATTAGCCAGCCAGACATAATTAGCTTTTACAAATGAGTATTTACTAGGGAAGTATAGAAAGAACATTTGGTACAAACACGATTTTATTGGTGCAGGTTACTCTCTGGGAGGAAATTCAACTACATCAATAGTAATAATTAATATTCATTATAGCCTTTTAAGGTTTGAAAAAGGCTTTACAAATATTATTGAATTCTATCTTCACAACAATCCTGGTAGGTAGGTGCTATTATTATCCTCATATCCTCTGAGTCAGACAGAGATTAAATGACTTGCTGAGGGTCACACAGTTAGTAAATGTCTGAGACATAATTTGAACTCAGGTTTTCCTGACTTCAGGTCCAGTCCTCTATCCATTGTTGGTTACTCTAAGTGGGGTGGGGGTAGTTGATTCAATTGCTTCCCCCTCTCCTCCCTTACATAGCCATATCTGAGACGTGAATATCCTCGACAACATCCTGGACAAGTAGTTCTTAAGGTTCTATCTGAAGACTCTGAATCATGAAAAAAAGAAAGTTTATCATCAAAACATTTAAATATATGTATATGTGCATATGTGTAATGCAATAATAAATCCACATCTGTATATTTAAAAGTTTCACTGGTGTTTTTATTTTTTGTAGCATTATTACTTCCTATCAATTCCTCTCACTTCCTTGCTTTAAAAAAAATGTAGTCAACCAAAGCAAATTAATATGAAATACATTCCTGATTCTTTACCTCTAGTCCAACTCTCTATAGAGAGCCGGGATGCATGCTGCACCAATTTTCTGAATTCATGATTGTTCACAGTATTTATCAAAGTTCTGAATTTTTTTTTTTACTTTATTGTGATCATTGTGTAAATTGTTCTGGTTTTGCTTATTTCATTCTGCATCATTTTATAGAAGTTTTCCAGAGTTTCTCAAAAATATTCATATTTGCTAATTCTTACTGTGAAATCATATTCCACTATAATCATATAGCATAATTTAGTTAATCTATTCCCCAAATAAGAAATGCTTACATTGTTTTTAGTTCTTTGCTATTCCGAAAGTGTTGCTATAAAGATTTTTGCACATATGGGATCTTTGGGAACAGCTTTATTCAATTACATTTATTATAGATCAATAAATGAGAGATCTACTTTTAAAAAGTGAATAAACTTGAATGATTTTTAGTTTAACTCCATACAGTTAAAATGAGTGAAAATCATGATTGACTTAGTTCTTAGCGACACAATTTTCCAAGACAAGTCTATCCACATCTAGAGAAAGAACTATGGAGTCTGAATGCAGATTGGATCATGTATTTTCACTTTTTTTTGTTTTTTTCCTTTTGTAAATCATTTCTTCTTTCACAACATGACTAATATGGAAATAGATCTTACATGATTGCACATATATAACTTTTTTCAGATTCTTTATTGTCTTAGGAAGGGGGGGGGTAGTGTTTCAACAGTTCGGCTAGTAGCTGCTGTGGGGGTGAAAAACCAACACAAGCCCAACAACAGGAATGCTGCAAGCCCAGGTTCTTTTGATCTGCTTTACTAAGGAAAGCAACGTTAAGGGGTTAACAATCTTACTTTAATCCAGCATACAAATATCATTCAGTTAGTTTGGGGGAAAAGCCAGCACCCTGAACTTCAGAGCAAACACAAACAAATTACAAACATACATTTATGAACAGACCACATACAATTCATAGTTACCAAGGAACCATCAACATCTGAGTTCAGCCGGGAGCTCAACAATGGCTGGCTCAGAGTCACACGCCACTCCTGCTGTGGCTCAGAGCTCCGAAAGAGAAAGCCAACCTCTGTGTTTATATATCTTGTTCAGGGTCAAATATGAGTCACACATGCAACTCACCCACGTGACCTAAAATTGTCACAAAAATGTGACTTAAACCCACGTGGTCCAAAAGCCTCTGATGTTACAAACATATCACTCAAACCCATGTAAACTAGGCTTTCCCTTGAGGCAGGGAGGTCATCAAGGACTCCTAATTTAATCAAGGAAACAAAGGCCAAACTCTTCAAGGGCATTTAGTTGAATAAGTGCTAAGAGCCTATCTTGATTCCCAATATAGGTAGGGAGGGAGAAAATTTGGAATTCAAATTTTTATAAAAAATGAATGTTAAAAATTATCTTTACATGTAATTAGGAAAAATGAAATACTATTAAAAGTGAATGAAGAAGTCATGTTATTGTAATATGTGTCAAGGAGAAAGCGAGGTCACAGGAATCTCACAACTATTGTACCTTTATGAATATAAAAGTGTAGAGTCTCCAAAACTAATTCCTCTGTGTCACCTGATCTGGTATTGAACACTGTGCTACAAATGTAGCCTGACCAGAGTAGGGTACAGTATAATGACTAGCTTCCTTTATTCTGAATACTATTTTTCTATTTATGCAGTCTAAGATTGTATTAGCTTATTTGACTGTCCTGTTACACTTATGTTACATTGAACTTTGCACTAAAATTCCTAGGCTTTTTCCACATAAATCAGTGTCACTCGACACACTTTGACCTTTCAAATCATCAAAGCACCCAGGTACTTTGCACATGGACATGAGCTGCAGTTAAACATTTCCCATATTCTATGTACTTGGGCAGTTGAATTTGAATCCAGGCTCAGGAGTTTGAAATTTAATAGTGATGGTGTGACCTTGGGCAAATTCCTTAACCTCTCTGGGTCTCAGTAGGATGAGGGGGTCAGAATAGATGATCCTTGGAATCCTTTCCAGTCCAATCTATGATCCTATGGGTCCATGTTTGAATGAAACAAATATTTTTGAAATTTAATTATTACAATTTATTTTAGGATTAAAATGACATCCAGGTATAATTCTTAAATCCACAATACACTATTAAAAACAAAGAGAACTGCAAACCAAACTCAAACTTAGCAAAGCTTATTTGCTTGATCCAATAAAATGAGGTGTCAAATATAAATCAAATAGTCAATAAGCATGTATTAAATACCTGTTATGGGCCGGACACTAGGCTAAGCACTGGGGATACAAAAAAAGGTAAGATAGGGAACTGACTGTCCACGGAGGGAGACGACAGAGGGAAGAAGAATCAGAAATACATTGAGATAACTTAGGAAAATCTTTAACTTTTGCTTATTTTCATTCTGAATGCCTTTCCATTTTTATATGCTTTGTTTATAATATCACTCGAAAACAGTCTCTTAGTAGGGGTTGAGATATATGTGTGCGTATATATGTAGGTACGTGAGAGAGAGAGAGAGAGAGAGAGAGAGAGAGAAAGCTTTTCTTCAAAGGAATTCTGCTATCTCATTTGCTAAACAATCACTTCTGTTCACGTGGTGAGTTCTGGGGATTTGGAGCAAGAAGACTTGAGTTCAAATTCTACCAGTACACTTAATAGCTGTGTGACCCTGGGCAAATAATGTTAAATTTCTCCATCTGTAAAATGGGGAAAAAAGCATCTTCCTCACAGGGTTGTTATGAAGACCAAATGAGATAACTTGTGTAAAATGCTCTGCAAATTTTAAATTCTTTTCCTAGCAAAAGACACCCTATCTCCGGACTGCAGGACATTTTCCCAGGCTGTCCCTTTTACCTGGATTTTTCTCCTTCCTCATCACCGCCACCTGGTTTCCTTCAAGTTTTAGCTAAAGTCCCACCTTCTGCAAGGACCTCTTCGCCTAAATTTAGTTCCTTGCCTTTGAGATTACATCCAATTTATTCGGTTTGTACATAATTTGTTTGCATGTTCTCTCCCCCATTGGACTGTGTGCACCGCAGGAACTGGGCCTGTTTGTTTTGTGCTGTTCTTTGTATCCCCAGTGCTTGGCCCGGAGTAATTATATTATATTAATAAATGCTTGTTAATTTCACTTGATTGTTCCTCTATTGGAGGCTAAGTTCCCTGAGCGCAACAGAACCAGTCTTATCTAAACTTTGAATCTCCTCCAGAGTTTAGCACAATGTAATGTTGGACTGAACCCCTTGCAACTAAGGACCTGCTTGGTTCTTTTCTTTCTTAGTACGGGCCGTTACACACAGCAGTCACTTAATAAATGCGTCTTGATTCTTCACACAGTGGTAATACATCTGCTGGTGAACTGAATGAAAGCAAATATCCCTGCACAGAACTCTGGCCTCTGGAGGGGCAGACTGGTGTTTTGAAATGTGAAACCATTCTAATCGGGGCTCCCAGGAGAGAGAGAGAGAGCGGTGGCAGATAGCCAGAGACTTAGGTCTCCCCCGTCCCAGCCCCAGGCTCCCGAATTCGAGGCCAATGAAACGACGCCACTTGGCGCCTCATCCATCCGCAGCCCTCGAGGGCCCGGCGTGTGTTGGGGGGTGCAGGTGTGGGGGGGCAGTGGGGCGCTGAATCACGGAGTGTAATACTAGAAGGTCGGACTCAGAGGTCTCTCAGGTCTTTTCCAAATCCGGACCAGGTGATCTCAAGGGGCTGGAGGTCAAGGAACCTCTGAGAAGAGCAAAAGTCGCTCCGCCCAGCGACAGCCGGCCCCCACCTCCTCAGGAGGACCGGACCTTAAGTGGCCACGGTGAAGGGAGCGAGGAGGCGGGGCTTATCCCTCCTGGCCAACCGCCTTCCGCGACTGTTGGTGCCCCGCCCCCGCCCGCGCGCTAGGCCTCCGCCCCGCCCCCGGATTGCCCTTCTCCACCCCCTCCTCCCGACGGTCCCGCGGGGTATCGAGCGCATGCGCGCAGTGCTTTACGAGGTGAGCTGAGGAGGGGGCTGGCGGAGGAGGAACGCCCCCATTAGAGCGGAGCGACCCGCTGGGGCTGGAGCCCAGGCCCCGAAGATGGGCGGGGAACCCTCCGCCGTCGCTATGGAATGTGGGTGGGAGCAGCTGACCCTCGCCTTCTCCCGGGTCTCCATGTTCCCCTTCTTCGATATCGCCCACTACCTGGTGTCTGTGATGACGCTGAGGCAGCAGCTCGGTGAGTCCCCTTGGCCGGGAGGAGCCCGGGACTCCCAGTACGAGGGTCTGCCCGTGGGGAGCCGCGGACCAGTCTTGCCCGGGGAAGGGCGTCGCTCGCCGCCTCAGTTTCCTCCTAACTCCTCTCCTGGCCCCTTCCCCCTTTCCTCGGCCCCTCGGTCACCTGTGCTTAACATCCCCAGACTGTGAGCGCCTTAGCTCTGGCAGCTGTGACCTTTCATCTTCTACGCCCCCCAGGGTGGTGGAGTGTACAATTCGGCAGTATTGGTCAAACCCTTTTCAGACCTTAATGGAGTTGTAGAAAGGTTAGCGATTTTATCGGTAGAGTTGTTTCCTCCCAGGAAGTAAATTATACCGGTAATAGAGATCCACTTCCCCGTCTTTCAGACCCCTCTCGGCCCCACCTTCCCCCCTCCTCAGGGTCAGACATAGGACCTTGCCCTTACATGGTGCTTAATGGATACGTTCTTAAAATGGGTAATGAGCACCCCTGACAAATTGGTTCTTGTCTCCCGGTCTGTATATAATTAACTTGGGCCGTCCAGGAAACACATGCAGTCTTGGCTCTTGCCTGATGTGCCATTTAAGACAGGTGGCTAAGTGGCCTAGAGTCAGAATTTGTGGCTACAATGTTTCTTTTGCAATCTACGGATCTAAAATTTTGCCCAGTGTTGGTGGAAGTCATGTTCTTGTAAAGTATTTAGAAGCCGAGACACAAGGTTCGCAGTTGATGGTCCCAAATCAGAAGTGTGCTTGAGATTTTTTTTCTTCCCCATTTAAAAAAAATGTCATCTCTTTAAATACAGGGTGTTCCTAAAGTCTGGACACATAGGCAGTTGACGGCAACGTGGAGTTATTGCGTCGAGTTCACATGAATCTTGCAAAGCGCATCAACCTTTGCATCACAAATGATGGATATCATATTGAAGATGTTATTTGTTAATATTACAATTAAATAAAAATTTCATTTATTTCATTTCTTGAAAATATGCATTTTTGCCTATGTGTCCAGACTTTAGGAACACCCTGTATTGAAGAAGTCATGGAGACAGCTAGGTGGCTCAGTGAGTTGAGCACGGGTCCTGGAGTTAGGAGGTCCTGAGTTCAATTCCGGTCCCAGACACTTGACATACTAGCTGTGTGACCTTGGGCAAATCACTTAACCCCGATTGCGCAGCCCTCTCCCCTCCAAAAAAAAAAAGAAGTTTTTGGGCACTTTGCAACTCTGAAAGTTCTGTAAATATTTAAAGTAGTAGTCTGAAAGTAAAAGAATTGTAGAGTTTGAATTGGAAGTGAGTTATTACTATCTGATTTGGCAGCGTTCTCAAGTATGTCTTTTACAAACCTTTTCTTCTTTTTCATACATCCTTCGGCTTTTCTTCTCCTTACTCTTTCAACTGAGAATTTTGTCTAAATATTTCAGTCAGTGAGTCAGTAAACGTTTTTTAAGAGCCTACTATGTGCCAGGCATGGTGCTGAGGGCTGAGAATGCAAATATAGAGAGAAACAAAGACAGGCCCTGCCTTCTGGGGGTTTATAATCTCCTGGGGGAAGACAACACACTAAAAGGAATCTAAGGGGGCTGGGAAGGGTGATGGGGAGGGGTAGAGAAGTAGGAAAGCAGTGGAGCTAGTGGGAAATCAGGAGGAAAACTGTGCCGAGCCCCTTCCACAAGTAGAAGCCCTGGAGCCTATGCTCTCACTCTAGTCAGAGGGTCAAATCAGAAGGGCAGAAGGCGCTGAAGAGATGTGAGGACCAGGCAGATTCAAACTTGGCAGCATAATGAAATTTCCCAGTGATGCCTTTTCCTGGGGAAGGAAGGTGCATGGAGAGGTACATACAGAGAGGTCAAAGCAGTCAAACTGGTGGGAAATTGGGAGAAAAACTTCACTGAAAAAATTGAGGGCATTTTCTCAGAACTCCCTTTATCATCTCTTTGTTATCTCATATCCCTCAAATGTCTTTTGCTTCCCCCTTGTCTCATATTTTCTTGCCAAGGCGAATTGTTTTCTGTGCACCAGTGATCCCCCTCCCGTCTTTCCTTCACCATCTTATTGCCCCTTTTGTCATCTCTAATCTTCAGTTGTTTTTTAATCTCCTTATTGGTTGCATCCCTTCTTCCTATAAACACATCCGTGTCTCCAAGCCTTAAAGAAACCCTCACTTTATCCCTGCTAGCTGTCCTCCCATACCATTAGCTGTCATCTCATATGGCTTCCCTTTCATGGCTAAATGCTTTGAGAAGGCTGAGGGCCGTATGCAATTGTTAGTAAATCAGCAAACCTTTGTTAAATACCTGCTGTTGTGCCAGGCACTGTCCTAAGTGCTGAGCATACCAAAGAAAGGTAAAAGACAGTCTCTGCTCTCAATGAACTTGAAGTCTAATGGGAGAGATAACATGCAAACTATTATACAGTAGTAGAGGCAGCTAGGTGGCAGCAGGAGATAGAGTTCTAGGCCTGGAGTTAGGAACAACTGAATTGAAGATCAGTCCTCAGATATTGTCTAGTTATGACCCTAGGCAAGTCATTTAACCTTTATTTGCCTCAGTTTCCTTATCTGTAAAGTGGGGTTAATAATCACACCTACCTCCCAAGGTTGTTATGAGGATTAAATGAGATAATATTTGTTAGGGGCTTCTTGCACAGTGCCTGGCATGTAGTAGGCTCTATATAAATGCTAGCTATTGTTATTCATAAATTATATATGTAAATGTATGTATGTATATATACACATATTATATATATATTATATAGACAGGTTAAATTGGAAATGATCAGTTCAATTCAGCAAACATTTATTAAGCACCTGCTACATTCCAGGCACTGTGCTAAGCCCTGGGGATATAAAAAGAGGAAAAAGACAGTACCTGCCCTCAAGAAGCTTGCAGTCTAGTGTGGGAGACCATATGCAACCAAATAATAGAAAGCAAGCTATATATAGGATAAGTAGGAAATAATTAACAGAGGGAAGGCACTGAAATTAACAGGGGTTGGGGAAGGCTTCTTGTAGGAGGTGGGATTTTAGTTGGGACTTAAGAGGAAGCCAGGGAGCTCAGTAGTTGGAGTGGGGGAGGGAGACCATTGCGCACGGAGTACCTGGAGCCTAGGGATCTGTGTCTTGTTTGTAGATTAGCTCAGAAGCCATTGTCGCTGAATTGAAGTGTAGATTTTGAGGAGTATGGTGTAAGAAGACTAAATAGGTAGGAGGGGGCTAGGTTATGAAGGGCTTTGAATGCCCTTTTGGTTTTGGTTTTACTCCCAGTGGCAATAAGGAAGCCATTAGAGCCGGGATGGGGGGTTTATTGTTGTGGTGAGTTTACTAAGTTTATTGCATTAGAGTTTATTTAGAGGTGGGGTAGGAGGTGTGTGAGCAGTATGAGGTGGAGTTCTCCTATCAGGTTTGAGTTTTAGGAAAATCACTTTAATGGCTGAATGGAGAATGGATTGGATGGAGCTGGGAGAGACTTGTAGGCAGATCTGTTGTTGTTCATTCATTTTTCAGTTGTGTCCAACTCTTCAAGAACCCATTTAGGGTTTATTGGCAGATACTGGAGGGGTTTGCCATTTCCTTCTCCAGCCCATTTTACAGATGAAGAAATTGAGGCAGACAGATTAAATGACTCAGTTTACTGTGTTGGCTTAGGCAGGTCTACCAGCAGGCTGTCAACAGAGAGAAGAAACTAGAATCAAAGGGAATGGGGAAAGGCCTTCTTTTGGAAGATGAGATTTTAGACTTGAAGGGAGCCAAGGAAGTCAGTGTTATAAAAATACTCATGTTGTCTAGGAATAAACAATACTTGTTGGGAAGCCAGGAATGTTTTAATTATATTTTACGTTTATTTGGTCTGAACAGAATACAGGAGAGTACAAGGACTCAGATAGATGCCAGTTCTTTTATTGACTCCCAATTTGAATCTCCCGCAAGGCTCTTCATTGGCCAGATGCAGCCCCCTGATTGCCTATGTCATGACCTCAAATGACTGGTTTAAGCATGCGCATGCAAGCCTCCGACCTTTTACCTGACCAGAAGCCTGGTGTCTGCTAGATCACAGCTCTGATTCTAATCACTCACCCAACTTACATTCTGCTAAAGCTGGGGGATGGGGAGGGGGGAGAGGGATACTTTCAACTCTGTGGAAACAAAACTGTTTCCACCATTTCTTACATCCGGAAGCAGAGATGAAGAGGGAGAGCATTTCAGGAATGGAGAAACAGTGAAAATGCCCAGAGTTGGGAGATGGAGTGTCAGTTGGGAGAGGCCAATGTTACTGGTTTGGAGAGTGCATGAGGAGTGTAGGGGAAGGAATATAAGGTGTAAGAAGACCAGAAAGGTGGAGGGAAACAGGTGATGAAGGGCTCTGGGTGTCGAACAGTATTTTATATTTGATCCTGGAGAAGGCTGAAGGCCATTTACAATTGGTATCTCCACTTGCTTTCTTTTCATTTTGTTAACTTTGCAGTCTGACTTCTAACCTCATCATTCAACTGAAACAACTCTTTAGAAGGTTACCAGAGATTTCTTAATTGCCAAATCTACTGGCCATTTCTTAGTCTTCACCCTTCTTGACCTCTCTGTATCTTTTGACAGTGTTAACTCTCTTCTCCTTGATTTTTCTCTTTAGGTTTTTGTGACATTGTCTGCTGGTTCTCCTCCTATCTGTTGGATCCCTTTTCTTCTTAATCGTCTTTGCTGGATCTTTACCCAGGCCAGACCCGATAATGTTGGGTGTTCCTTAAGGCTCTGTCCTGGGTTTTCTTCTCTTTTCCCTCTAAACTCTTTCCTTTGGTGATCTTGTCAGCTCCTATGGAATCAATTGTCAGCTCTTTTGCAGATGATTCTAGATCTATTTATCCACCCATAAATTCTCTCCTAACTTCCAATTTCATCTAACTGCCCATACATCTTAAACTCTTATTCAGTTTAAACTCAACATGTTAAAAATGAAACTCATCGTTTTTCCTTCCAAACCCTTTGCTCTGCCTAACTTCCCATTTACAGTCAAGGGTATCACTGTTTTCCCAGGCACCAAGGTCGACAGTCTAGATGTCATCACTCACTGTCTCACTTCCTCATACTTAATCTCTTCCCAGGGCCTGTGGATTTCACCTTAACACCATCTCTCAAATATGCCCTCTTTTCTCCTCTGATACTGCCACCACTCTAGTGCATGCCCTGTCACTTTATACTTGGGCTACTGAAATAGCCTGCTGGTGGATCTGCCTACCTCAAATCTCTCCCCACTCCATTCCATCCTCTATTCAATTACCTAAAGCATAGGTCTGACCAAGTAGCTCCTTTGCCTCCAGCATCAAATACAAAACTCTCTCTTTGGCATTCAAAGGCCTTCATAATTCAGCCCCTTTCCTACTTTCTAGTCTTCTTTCTTATACCTTACTCCCTGACACACACACTTGATCCAACAACAGTGACCTTCAGATGGTTCCATGAATAAGATGCTACATCTCTTGGCTTTGGGCATTTTCTCTGGCTCTTTCTCTTTCTTGGAGTGCTCTCCCTCCTCATCTCTCCCTGGCTTCCTTTAACCAAAATTCTATCTTCTACAGGAAGCCTTTCCAAAGTCATGTAATGGTATCTTCGATCTCTTAACTGTTTCCCATATATAGCTTATTTATGCATATTGGTTTACTTGTTGTCTCCTCAATTAGATGGTGAGCTTCTTGAGGGCAGCCTTTTGGATCTTTTTGTATCCCCAGTGCTTAGTACACTGCCTGACACATACTAGGCACTTAATAAGTTATTTACTGACTGATACACATACTTACACATATACACACACATATACACATATGTTTGCGCATGATTGTATGTTGTCTGTAGACTGTGAGCTTCTTGCTTTTCTTTGTATCCTCAGCACTTAACACAGTTCCCTGGCACCTAGTAGTATAAATGGTTGTTGACAGCCTGATGTCTTCGTCTGGTTAGGTGAACTTCAAATATTTTATATTGAAATTTTTGTATATTTATAATGTTTTGCAGTTATTCTGAATGGAATTTGTGTCCTCCTGCTGAGTTTTGATGGTAATATACAGATGACTGACATGGATTTATTTTATATACTGATATCTTAATGGTTATTGTTTTAGTTAATTGTTTTAATTGAATCTTTCAGGTTCCCTAAGTAGACTGTCATCTTCAAAAATGATGTTTGTTTTCTTCATGTATGCCATTATTTCTTTTTCTTATCTTAATGCTTTAGCTAGCACCAATAGGTAATAATGTGATAATTAAGATTCTTGCTTTATCTTTGGTCTTGGAGTTAGAAAGACCAGAATTCAAATGTGACCTCAGTCACTAACTGTGTGACTTGTACAAATCACTTAACCTCTCACTCAACTTCCTCATTTATAAGATGGGAGATAATAATAGCACCTCCTTTCCCAGGTGGTTAGGCAATTGGTACTTATTTCCTATTGTTATTTTATAAGATGAGATAATATTTTCAAAGTGCTTTGCAAGCTTTAAAACATTATGAACATGCTAGTTATTGTTATTTTTGGGAAGATCACAATATTAATGCTTGGTTTTAGATATATACTCTTTTTCACATTAAGGAAGGGCTTACTCATTCCTGTGCTTTTTAGTGTTTTTAACAGAAATGTGTCTTGTCAAAAGCCTTTTCTGTTATCTATTTATTATACTAATATAATAATATCATTTAATTGTTTCTTATTAATATGGTTTATTATGTAGTTTTTCTTATATTGAAACAACCTTGCACTCTTCCTATTAACCCAGTGTGTAATCTTTTTGGCATGTTGTAGCCTCTTGGCTAATATTTTATTTAATTTTTTTGCATTGACATTCATTAAGGGTATTGGCCCGTAGAGGTTTTTTTTTTTTTGGTCTCTCCCTGGTTTAAGTTTCAAGATTACAATTTGTGTCATAGAAAGAATTTGGTAGGATCCCTTATTTTCCTCTTTTTTGCAAACTCTTAGTGTTGCATTTAAGCCTTCTAGTATTTGCTAGCATCTTGATAGAATTCATTTGTAAATCCAGCTATTCTAGGATTGTGTTTATTGTTTCATTTTTTGTGTTCAGTTTTGTTAATTTTTTTTAGTTGCATTGGTTTCGTTCTTTCTTTTAAGAATTGATGAAAGTGAAGTCAGAGTAGGTATAATGATCTGAGAAAATATTGAGAGGTATAGAGACTGGAGGTCTCAATGAGAACAAAGGATGGAGGCAGGAACAATTCAATTCAGCAAGCATTTATTATTCAGCAAGCCTATTATGTGCCAGGCAAAAAATGGCAGGCCTTGCCCTCAGAAGGCTTACCTTTTAGCTGGGAGAACGAGACATTTGCCTAGATAAGTACCACATAAAGCAGAAAGGTAGAGTTAAAGGAAAGATTCAGAGTGCTTTAGATTAATTCAAGGGGTTTGAAGGTTCGTTTTCAGCCTTAGTGGTGAGGAAAGGCAATTGAGTTGGGCCTTGGGGGGGGCCCACCTTGACTTGACGGCTCTATTCATTCTATACCAAATTGCTTCTCAGCTGCAATGTAAAAGAACTTATAAGTGAAGATAAAATGAAATATTTGTAAAGTGCTTTGTAAACCTTAAAGTACTATATAAATACTATATCAATATTACTGTTGCCGTGATGATAGTGATGATGAATATGCAGAAATTATTAGAGAGAAAGGGCTGCAAAAGCATCCAAACGAGACCAAGTATTAAAGAGGAGACTTGTACTGGAGGCAGCACAATTGTGAGGGTATTGAAGGAGGCAAAGATACCAAAGTTGTGGAACAAATCTTTGACCTTATTGGTATTAAAAAAAGTAAAGTGAGGAACATCAGTAACAACTTACATGTGCTTACTCTTCTAGCTATACCATATCTTTGAGTTACCTTTTAAAAGAATTTTTCTTTTTTAAAAATTAAGAATTTAAATAACAAGAATGAATATTTTCATATACAGAGAACAGAAAAAGAGGGTTGTATGTGAAGTTGTGACTCTATTAAATACAGCTAATTTTTGGAAAGTATGTAATTTAGCACAGTGCTAATAATTGTCCTGCTTGCTTGTATATATTGTGGTATATATGGGACCTTTCTTTTTTCTCTTACCTCCTTGGAGTTTATGCACAGTAACCTTTTGGCTAGGTTAAAGGATGTGAATGGGCTGGTTATTTTTTTCACATAATTCCAAATTGTTTTCCAGCATGGCTGTAATGAGTTTGTCTCTCCGCCAACAGAATGTTAATGTGTTTGTCTTCTCACAGCCTTGCCAACATAGATGGTGTGTGGGGCCCTACTATCTCAAGGGCTCTTGATTGCTGGGTCCTGGGTTTTCCTGTTTGGGGTCTGAGGGGAATTGAGTGGTTTGAGTATCTCATGGCTTCCTCCAGCCTCAGAATGTCATGCTGCTTTTCCTAGGCCAGCTTGCCTTTCCCAGTGGTGGCAGTTGGTGAAAGGAATTTATGTCAGTCATTTGTGCTTAACTTAGCAACATCTGCTCTGTACAATGAACTGTATGCAAGGGACTGGGAGAGGTACAAGAGAGAAATTAAAGCCAAACCTTGACCGACAGGAACTTGTAGTCCTGCTGCTGTGATGGACACATGCAGACATAATAGGGATTCGACTCTGATGAGGTAAAAGAAACAGGATGCGTTGGTTTGTCACCCTTCCATCTTTCATAAGCTCAGGGCTGTTTTGTAGTAGTCATTGTTGTTGCTGGTAATAAAGAAGGGGAAGGGTTAAGCATTTTTTGTAGTGCCAGGTACTATGCTAGACCCTTCAAAGATGTCTCATTTGATCCTCACAATACTGAAAAGAAGGTACGATTATCATCTCCGGTTTATAGTTGGGGAAACTGAGGCTAATGGAGTTTAAGTGACTTGCCCAAGGACATATAGATAATAAATATTCAAGGCTGCTTTTCAACTCAGGTCTTCCTGACTACAGACCAAGTGCTCTATCTACTATGCCATTTAGCTGTGACTTAGCTAAATTTTCCTCTATTTAATATGCTGTTCTCCTTTTCTCTTAAGTGTAGGTGAGGACCCAGTATCAGTATTTACAATTGAATAATTATAACGTGAATTAGTTTCATTTGTAGCATTACTTCATATTGGCTTTATTTTTGTTAGCATTATATTTTCACATCATAAGTCCCTGTTTCTGGCATACTTAAATCCCTATGCCTTCTGCATGATTTCTACAAATTAATGACATTTTTGATAACAAAATGTATCTTTAAACTGTATCATCTTTGTTCATGGAAGGATTTCTATAGCTAGAACATTAATACATTCTCAAAGTATTGGGACAAGTGGTTTATTGAACTCTTGGTCAGTCAGTCAGCAAGTATTAATTAAGAGTACACTATTTACTAGGAGCTGAGGACACAGATAAAATGAATGAAACAGTCACTACAGGGGAGATGACAAATACATATGTGATTTAGAAAATATTTAGATCTTGTTCATGGAAGGATTTCTATAGCTAGAACATTAATACATTCTCAAAGTATTGGGACAAGTGGTTTATTGAACTCTTGGTCAGTCAGTCAGCAAGTATTAATTAAGAGTACACTATTTACTAGGAGCTGAGGACACAGATAAAATGAATGAAACAGTCACTACAGGGGAGATGACAAATACATATGTGATTTAGAAAATATTTAGATCTTACTGAAAATACTGTGCTAAGCAGCATAGTTTTTAGTTTTCTTTGCTTCTTTAATATGAGAAAATGAATTATTAATTTGGAGAAAATTTAGTTGTTATAAAGTAGGGGAATGAATGGTAATAGCAGTTTGAGATGGATAGCTAGATAATAGCCATCAGCTCCCCTAATGTGAGCAGAGGCCCCCCGGCCCTAACTCAGCTGCTTGGAGAGAGACATCACCAGAAGAGGCTGTCCTGATCCACTGACCCTGACTGTCCAAATACTGCACGGCCCTCTGGTCTGCCCCAGGCAGAGCAGGACCAGCCTCTTTTCACTGCCTGTGCCCAATCTGATGGCAGTTTCCACTGGCTCCTGTTTCCTCTTCAGCTCTATGATCTTGGAGCCTTGCTTCCCTCGATTGGTGCAGGAGGATCAGCCTGCTCTCTACTCTGCTGGGCCTGCTTGGTTTATCTCTGGCCTCAATACTCAAGGATTTCTTGGCTAGTCTGACGTGAGAGGATGGTGGTAGGGGGGGAGGTGAGTTTGGAAGCGGGCCTGGAATGGAATGGGCTCAGCATTGCCTACGCCAGCAGCATTGGGAATCATCCCCTGGACTCTCCAGAGGGGGTTCAGGCCTGCTCCTTGTCTGCCCTCCACAGCCGTTCCTTCACCTCCAGGGGCAGGGTATTAAAGAGATCCTCCTCCACCACCAATCCGCTCCGCTTCAACAGGGGACACTCCCCTAGCTCCACAGGCAGGCATTCCAACCGGTTGCCCCGAAGCTCAATCTGGGTCAGGTTGGTCAGCTCACCCACCCGGGGTGGCAGTGACTGTAACACGTTATTACCCAGATGCAAGGTCCGAAGCTTCCGACACTGGAAGAGTTCAGGTGGAAGGCCCTCAATCTGGTTGGCTGTCACAGCCAAATTCTGAAGGTTCTGTAGCAGTCCAATGTCAGCAGGAATAAAGGTCAAATTGTTGTGACTGAGATCCAGGTAGCGTAGCTTGCGGCAGTAGAAGAGCTGGGTAGGGATCTTCTCTATCTTGTTGCGGTTCAGGTAGAGCCGCTCCAGGTTGGTGAGGTTCCCGATCTGGATGGGGATGTAGGCGATTTGGTTATACCACAGCTTAAGGCAGGTGAGGCGATGCAGGTGCTGGAAACTGATGATCTCTTCTATGGTCTTGAGGTTGTTGTCCTTCAGATCGATCTCCTGCAGGTTGTGGAGACTGAAGATGGAGTGTCATCATGTCATCATGATAGATTCTTCTTGTTTTAGAATATACATTTCTGTTTTTGTCATTGAGTGGGAGATAGTTCTTGTGAAGACTTCACAGAGAGAGAAAATATAAAAATTACTTTTTTTTATTTCTGGAATAAACAGGGGCAATGAGAGGATGGAATGGACCTTGGGATTTAATCCTGTAGGAATGTGATTACCTAACTGTCAGGGATTCCAGGCCTGGAGCAATAAGTGCCTACCAGTTGTTCTTGTTCCTTCCCTGTACCAGGAAAACCCCTCCCTCTTTCCTCATTCCTCCTCTTTACCTTAGCCATATTATTGCCATATCAGCAGCTAGTTAATAAATAAGGAGATATGTTTTGGATTGGCTGGTTCTTTGTCTAGCTTTTCGGGCCTAGATTGTGAGTCTGCCTTCCAGCCAATGCAGAGGAGGGATAGTGGTGGGTGGGAGTTCTTTTGTGATATGTTGGTGCTTTGCCTTTGTGATCCGCCTCTGTCCACTAGTTCTTCCTAGTGGAGGTGATGCCTAAATCTCATGAGATTTGTAAAATAAAATTAGTTCCTTTTCTTCTTCTTCTTCTTTATTTATTTAATATTTGTGTTTTCAGCATTGATTTTCACAAGAGTTTGAATTACAAATTTTCTTCCCATTTCTACCCTCCCCCCCACTTCAAGATGGCATATATTCTGGTTGCACCATTCCCCAGTCAGCTCTCCCTTCTGTCACCCCACTCCCCCACATCCCCTTTTCCCTTACTTTCTTGTATGGCAAGATAGATTTCTATGGCCCATTGCCTGTATATCTTATTTCCTAGTTGCATGCAAAAACTTTTTTTTTTGAACATCTGTTTTTCAAAACTTTGAGTCCAAATTCTCTCCCCTCTTCCCTCCCTACCCATCCTCCCTAAGAAGGCTGGCAATTCAACATAGGCCACATGCATATCATTATGTACAACCCTTCCACAATACTCATGTTGTGAAAGACTAACTATATATTACTCCCTCCTATCCAGTCCCCCTTTATTCAGTTTTCTCCCTTGACCCTGTCCCTTTTCAAAAGTGTTTTTTTTTCCCACTTGACAAGTTATTTATTTCTAACACATTTTTAGAAATTTCATTTTTGACTGGACTCAGATTTCGAGGTGGAGGCTCTCAGGGAAGACAGACGTCGTCTCTTAGCGATCTGTTCTTGTCGTTTTTCTTTAGCTTTCTTCATTCTCTTGGCCAAAAGCTTAGCATATTCTGCTGCTTCTTCCTTGTTCTTCTGGGTACGTTGCTTCTTCAAAGCAATGTGTCTATGTTTGTGCTGCAAAACACGGGGAGTCACCAGACGCTGAATTTTAGGAGCCTTGGTCCTGGGTTTCTTACCTTCCTTGTTGAGGGGCTTTCTCACAACATACTGCCGAACATCATCTTCTTTGGACAAGTTGAAAAGTTTTCGGATCCTGCTAGCTCTTTTGGGCCCCAGGCGACAAGGCACAGTTGTATCTGTCAGTCCTGGTATATCTTTCTCACCTTTCTTCACGATAACCAAGTTGAAGACACTCAAGTTGGCATCCACAATACAGCCCCTAACAGATTTACGTTTTCTTTCTCCAGTTCTTCTAGGGCGATAGCAAGAATGGCCCTTACTGAGCAGCAGGCGCACACGTCCATGAGCCAAAACACCATGCTTCATGGGAAAGCCCTGTTTGTCGTTCCCACCACTGATTCGGACCACATAACCCTTCCATTCATCACCCAAGGCATCGGCAGAAACTTCAGTGGCCATCCGTTTCTCATAAAAAGTCTGTAGCTTTCTCTCATCATCAACTTCGATGAGTTTCTGACAGCCAGTGGCTGGGAAAGAGATGTTGAGCTTCATCTTTACACAGCCGCCTGCTTCAGACCTGCCACGGGAAAGAGAAGTGTTTGTTTTTGATCACCTCCTCCCCCTATCTGCCCTCCCTTCTACCATCCCCCCTTTTTTATCTTCTTTCTCCTTCTTTCCTGTGGGGTAAGATACCCAGTTGAGTGTGTATGTTATTCCCTCCTCTGGTCAAATCTGATGAGAGCAAGATTCACCTATTCCCCCTCACTTGCCCCCTCTTCCCTTACAATGAACTGATTTTTCTTGCCATTTTTATGTGAGATAATTTACCCCATTCTATCTCTCCCTTTCTCCCTCTCTCAATATATTCCTCTCTCATCCCTTAATTTTATTTTATTTTTTTAGATATCATTCCTTCATATTCAACTCACCCTGTGCCCTCTGTCTCTCTAATTATGTATATTCCCTTCAGCTACCCTAATGCTGAGGTCTCATGAATTATACACATCATCTTTCCATATAGGAATGTAAACAAAACAGTTCAACTTTAGTAAGTCCCTTATGATTTCTCTTCTTGTTTACCTTTTCATGCTTCTCTTGATTCTTGTGTTTGAAAGTCAGATTTTCTATTCAGCTCTGGTCTTTTCACTGAGAAAGCTTGAAAGTCCTCTATTTTATTGAAAGTCCATATTTTGCCTTGGAGCATGATACTCAGTTTTTCTGGGTAGGTGATTCTTGGTTTTAATCCTAGCTCCACTGACCTCAGGAATATCATATTCCAAGCCCTTCAGTCCCTTGACGTAGAAGCTGCTAGATCTTGTGTTATCCTGATTGTGTTTCCACAATACTAAAATTGTTTCTTTTTGGCTGTTGCAGAATTTTCTCCTTGATCGGGGAGCTCTGGAATTTGGTGACAATATTCCTAGTAATTTTCTTTTTGGGATCTTTTTCAAGAGGTGATGGGTGGATTCTTTCAATTTCTATTGAAATTGAAAACTCTGGCCCTAGAATATCAGGGCAGTTTTCCTTGATAATTTCTTGAAAGATGATATCTAGGCTCTTTTTTTGATCATGACTTTCAGGTAGTCCAATAATTTTTAAATTATCTCTCCTAGATCTATTTTCCAGGTCAGTGGTTTTTCCAGTGAGATAGTTCACATTGTCTTCCATTTTTTCATTCTTTTGGTTGTGTTTTATAATATCTTGATTTCTCATAAAGTTACTATCTTCCACTTGCTCCAATCTAATTTTTAAGGCAGTATTTTCTTCAGTGGTCTTTTGGACCTCCCTTTCCATTTGGCTTATTCTGCCTTTCAAGGCATTCTTCTCCTCATTGGCTTTTTGGAGCTCTTTTGCCATTTGAGTTAGTCTATTTTTTAAGGTGTTATTTTCTTCAGTATTTTTTTGGGTCATTGCCTTGTTTTTCATGGTTTTCTTGCATCCCTCTCATTTCTCTTCCCAATTTTTCCTCTACTTCTCTAACTTGCTTTTCCAAATCCTTTTTGAGTTCTTCCATGGCCTGAGACCCGTTCATGTTTTTCTTGGAAGCTTTTGATGTAGGGTCTCTGACTTTGTTGACTTCTTCTGGATGTATGTTTTGGTCTTCTTTGTCACCAAAGAAAGATTCTGAAGTCTGAGTCTGAATCTGAGTCCGTTTTCGCTGCCTGGCCATATTCCCAGGCAACTTACACGACCCTTGAGTTTTTCGTTGGGATATGACTGCTTGTGGAGTATAGAGTTCTTTGTCCCAACCTTGAGGGGTTGCACTGTTGTTTTCAGAGCTATTTTTACACAGCAAGCTCTGCCACACCAGTGCTCCTCCTCCCCCAAGAACCGCCAACCCGGACCTGACTCAGACCTAAGCTGGCTCTGCACTCCTGCTCTAATCCTCCATTTAATTCCTCCCACCAGGTGGGCCTGGGGCCTGAAGCAACTGCAGCTGTAGTTCTGTAGCTGCACCATCTGTGCTGCCCCCAGGGTGGTGGCTGAACAGGGAGCTCCTTTCACTCTGTCCCCCCCAGTTTTTCCCACTAACCTTTTCTGTTGTCTTTGGTGTTTGTGGGTTGAGAAGTCTGGTAACTGCCATAGCTCACTGATTCAGGGTGCTAGGGCCTGTTATGCCCGGCCCCAGGTCTGATTGGTTGGGGCGCAGCCCATGCTGGGCCCTGCTCCATTGCGCTCCCAGCATGGTGCGATAGACCTTACCCAGCGACCATCCTGGCTGTCCTCGGCTGGAGCCCTGCTTCCCTGTGCTATTTTGTGGGTTCTGCAGTTCTAGAATTTGTTCAGAGCCATTTTTTGTAGGTGTTTGGAGGGTCCTGGCGGGGAGCTCACTCAAGTCCCTGCTTTCCAGCCACCATCTTGGCTCCGCCCCCCGCCTTAATTCCTTTTCTGTCCCTGCCTGAGAAGCCTCAGTTAATTATTGGGGTACTCAGGTGGTCTCACCATCCCACACATCATGGTTAAATATTTTATTCTAAATCTGTTATAGTTTGGATTCATCATAAGGAATTTGTATTAACTGTAGTATCTGTGACTCTCATGTTTTAGATTCGCCCATACTATTTGCGAAAAAAAAAATGATGAGCTTCTTTTTTAGATAGCATAGCTTACTTTAAACAAATGAACAAATCCAGCTTCTTTTGTACTTAAAATAGCATGTGTGGGACAGTTGACTTTAAAAGGCAATACTGATACCAATTTCTCTTGGATAAACAGAAGTAGTAAAATATTTATAAAGTAGGTCATCTATTTAAAACATCTTTTTTTAATACTTTGGATGATTTAAAAATTTTTTTTATTTAATATTTTTTAGCTTTCAACATTGATTTCCACAAGATTTTGAGTTACAAATTTTCTCCCTATTTCTACCCTCCCCCCACCCCAAGATTGCATATATTCTGATTTCCCCTTTCTCCAGTCTACCCTCCCTTCTGTCACCACACTTCCCCCCCCACCCCTTATGCCCTTTCCCCTTGCTTTCTTGTAGGGCAAGATAGATTTCTAAACCCCATTGCTTCTTTTATCTTATTTCTGAGTTGCGTGTAAAAAACAACTTTTTTTTTTGAACATTTGTTTTTAGAACTTTGACTTCCAAATTTTCTCTTTTCTTCCCTCTCCACCCCTCCCCCTCCCCCCCACTTTGAGAAGGCAAGCAATTCAACATAGGCCACACATGAGTCATTATGTAAAACACTTCCATAACAGTCATGTTGTGAAAGACTAACTATATTTCCCTCCATCCTATTGCGTCTCCCTTTATTCAGTTTTTTCCTATGACCCTGTCCTTTTTCAAAAGTGTTTGCTTTTGATTACCTCCTCCCCCATCTGCTCTCCCTTCTATCATCCCCCCTCTCTTATCACCTTCCCCCCTACTTTCCTGTAGGGTAAGATACTCAGTTGAGTGTGTATGTTATTCTCTCCTCAAGTCCAATCTGATGAGAGCAAGATTCACTCATTCCCTTTCACCTGCCGCCTCTTCCCTTCCAATAGAATTGCTTTTTCTTGTCACTTTTATGTGAGATAATTTACCCCATTCTATTTCTCCCTTTCTTCTTCTGCCAATATATTTCTCTTTCACCCCTTAATTTTATTTATTTATTTTTAGATATCATCCCTTCATATTCAACTCACCCTGTGCCCTTTGACCAAGTATATATATGTATATTCCCTTCAACTACCCTAATACTTAGAAAGGTTTCATGAGTTACAGATATCATCTTTCCATGTAGGAACATAAACAAATCTCAATTGAGTAGATTGAACAAAACAGTTCAACTTTAGTAAGGCCCTTATGATTTCTCTTTGCTGTTTACCTTTTTGTGCTTCTCTTGATTCTTGTATGTGAAAGTCAGATTTTCTCTTCAGCTCTGGTCTTTTCATGAAGAATGCTTGAAAGTCCTCTCTTTTATTGAAAATCCATATTTTGTTCTGGAGTATTATACTCAGTTTTTCTGGGCAGGTGATTCTTGGTTTTAATCCTAGCTCCACTGACCTCAGGAATATCATATTCCAAGCCCTTTGGTCCCTTAATGTAGAAGCTGCTAGATCTTGTGTTATTCTGATTGTGTTTCCACAATACTTAAAATTGTTTCTTTTGGCTGCTTGCAGCATTTTCTCCTTGATCTGGGAGCTCTGGAATTTGGCGAAAATATTCCTAGGAATTTTCTTTTTGGGATCTTTTTCAAGAGGTGATGGGTGGATTCTTTCAATTTCTATTTTACCCTCTGGCCCTAGAATATTAGGGCAGATGATATCTGTAACTCATGAAACTTGTTTTCTCACATCCCCTCCTGTCTTCAGTAGACCACTTCTCCTATCATCCCCACTCTTTCTCTCATCTTCAATCTCTTCTTCTCCATTGGCTCCTTCCTTATTGCCTATAGAAACATGCCCAAATCTCTCCTATTCTCAGAAAAAAACCTCCATCTAGATCCTATCATGTCTGCTATCAGTTTGTTCTTTACCTCTCCTCCCTTTTTCGTTAAATGCCTTGAAAAAGCTGTCTATGCTTGGTAGGAATGTGGTGTATTCCTCACACTGTACTCTAAATCCTCGGAAATCTGGCTTCAAATCTCATCCTTCAGCTAAAACTGCTTTCTCCAAAGTTACTCCAAATAGCACAACTAATATCCTTTTTTCAGTGTTTATGCTTCTTGATCTCTCTCTTGGTTATCCTTTTACTTATATGACTGCTGCTTCCTAATCTCCTTCGTTGATTCTTCATATCATAATTGAGGATGTCCTACAAGGCAGTCTCTGATCCTCTTCTCTCTCTTTTTCCTGTATTCTTTTATTTAATGATCTTTTTGGCTCTCACAGGTTCAGTTTTCATTGCTATCTTGATGACTTCCAGATCTTCATATCTGTCTAACCTTAGTCTCTCTCTCCTCAGTTCTAGTTCTACAACATCAACTTGCTGTTAGACATCTTGAAGTGGACGTCCTGTAGGCAACTTCAACTCAATATCAGATACCATAAACACTCTTTGTCTTTCCGTATCTGTTTTTCTCCTTTTAATCAACCACCACAATAGTGATAATACATAACTTAAGCTCCTATGGTCTCAATTTTATTTTATTTTTTTGCGTAAAATTTCAGAATTCTTAGCAATACATTGTAGGTTCCTTCTAATTGTATCATTTGTCCCTAATTGATTCACTCATTCCCCAGTTGACTGATGTTGAAGATGGTAGTGAACATTGTTTGACAAGTCTTTGGAGGTTCTTTGTCATGTCCCAGATACTTGCCTCAGGATGGCAGACCTTTCCATTATTTATATCAGATTGATAAATAGATCCCTTAGTAACTCAAAGTGATTTATCAAGTCAACAAGCATTTATTAAGCACTTACTTTGTGTTAGGCACTGTGCTAATCACCGAGAATATAAACACAAGCAGAAAGAATCTTTGTCCTTAGAGTGCTTATGTTCTAATGGGGGAAGGCAGCTGAAAACTGAGGGATTGGGGGAAGAGATGAAAGTACCCAGACTGAAGTATTGTAGAGAAATTACTGGAGAGTATAGTGCAGCTTGGAGAGGAATGAAGACTTGTTTGGCCCAGGCATCTTTTTTAAAATGGAGGTTATGGACAGAACCAGCCAATCAGAGGGGGAAGTAGCAGGGGGCAGAAGGTACACAGAGTACAGGAAAGTACAGGAAAACTGGAAAATAGGAACAGGCCAGATTGTTAGGAGCTTTAAATGCCAGAGACAAGTTTATATTTCATCCCAGAGGTAGTAGGGGCCAACTAGAATTTGAGAAGCGAAAGATAACATGGTCATATCTGTGCTTAAGTAAGTCACTTTGGTAGCAGTGTGAAGGATGGATTGGAATGGGGAGAGACATAGAGGCAAAGATATGGATTAGGAAACTATGGCAATAGTCCAAATGAGATTTAATGAGGGCTTGACCTTGGGTGGTAGCCATGTCAGTAGAGAGAAGGGATCCTAATTGGAGAGAAGTGAACCTATTTTTTTTGCACTTAATAGTATTTTATTTTTTTCCAATTACATGTAAAGATAGTTTTCAACATTCATTTTTTGTAAGATTTTGAGTTCTTAATTTTTCTTCCTGCCTTCCCTTCCCCTTCTCCAAGACAGCAAGCAATCCGATATAGGTTATACATGTACAATCATGTTAAACACATTTCCATTTTAGTCATGTTGTGAAAGAAGAATCAGAACAAAAGAGAAAAACCATGAGACAGAAAAAACAAAACACAACAAAAAAGTGAAAATAGTATGCTCTGATCTGCATTCAGATCCATAGTTCTTTCTCTGTATATAGATCGCATTTTCCATCATGAGTCTTTGAATTGTCTTGGATCATTGTATTGCTGAGAGTAGCTAAGTCTATCATAGTGGATCATCGTATAGTGTTGTTGTTACCGTGTACAATGTTCTTCTGGTTCTTCTCATTTCACTTAGCATCAGTTCATGTAAATCTTTCTGAAATCCACTTGCTCATCATTTGTTATAGCACTATAGTATTCCATTACATTCATATACCACAACTTCTAAAGCCATTTCCCAGTTGATGGGCATGCTCACAATTTCCAGTTCTTTGCCACCACAAAAAGAACTGCTATAAATATTTTTGTATATGTGGTTCCTTTTCCCTTTTTTATGATCTCTTTGGGATACAGACCTGGTAGTGCTATTGTTGCATCAAATTGTATGCACTGTTTAATACCTCTTTGGGCATAGTTCCAAATTGCTTTCCAGAATGGTCGGATCAGTTCACAATTCCACCGGTACATTAGTGTTCTAATTTTCCCACATCTTCTCCAACATTTATCATTTTCCTTTTCTTTCATATTTGCTAATCTGATAGATGTGAGGTGGACCTCAGAGTTGTTTTAATTTACATCTCTCTAATCAATAGCGATTTGGAGCATTTTTTTCATATGACTATAGATAGCTTGATTTCTTTGTCTGAAAACTGCCTGTTCATATCCTTTGACCATTTATCAATTGGGGAATAACTTGTATTCTTACAAATTTGAGAAATGACGCCTTTATCAGAAACATTGCCTTTAAAAATCTTCTCAGTTTTCTGCTTTCCTTCTGATCTTGGTTGCATTGGTTTTTGTGCAAAACCTTTTTAATTTAATATAATCAAAATTATCTATTTTCCCCCCAAATTATCCATTTTGCATTTCATGATGTTCTTTATCTTTTGTATGGTCATAAATTCTTCTGAAGGGAACTTATTTGATACACATGGAAGTAGTAATGACAAGATTTGGCAACTAATTGGATATGTGACTTGAACAAGAGTCAAGAGTCAAGGATGACACCAAGGTTTCACTCTTTCTGCCAAAGAGTCCAATTTCTGACTTCATGAAGACTGAATTCAGTACTAAGTGAGCCTAGCTCCAAAGAGGAGAGTCAGACTTCTCTTTTCTTTTTGGTTCATTATGCTCTTGCCCTTGAGTTTCTTGGGAAAATCTTAAGCTTAGGTATGGTGCTCATACCTAAAGGTCTCTCCAACAGTGATTACAACTAGATCTTCTAGAAAGTTAATCAGTGTACAAAGTAGATAAGGTATGGGACAAATATATTTCTTTCATCACAAAAGAAATGCTTAAAACACAAAAGACACATGAATGTAAAGTGAGTGACACATATTAGTTTCAGGTAGTGGCTAGAGTTCCATATGGAAATACCTATGAGTCAGAATGGGGATTGAGAGACCAAGATTAGAAATTTAGATTCAGTATGTTTAGGTTTGAGAAGTGCTTTTTCTTTGGGAAGCAATGAAATCCTTAATGAATTTCTAGTTCTTTGTTCATTAGTAGTTTAATTGGTTATTTGTGATGTGTGATGGTATTTAAGAATTTATGTAGATATAACTCAAGTAAAGGGGCTTGTTATTAAAAATTAAATTATTAAAATAATTTAAAATGTTGTTCAGTTGTTTTCAGTTTTGTCCAACTCTTCATGACCCCATTTAGGCTTTTCTTGGCAAAGATACTGTGGTTTCCTTCTCCAGCCCATTTTACAGATGAGGAAACTGAGGCAAACAAGGTTATATGACTGGCCCAGGATCACACAGCTAGTAAATGTTTGAGGCCAGATTCTAACTCAGGAAGATAAGTCTTCCTGATTTCAGCACTCTCTCCATTGCACCACCAACTGCCTCTAGTGAAAAATAAAACCCAGTAGTTAAATTATTGAAATCAGTTAATTAAATCAATTAAATCATTAAATCAAAATAATTTCAAATCTGCCTACACAAACTCAATCTTTATTGTTTGTGTTCGAGCCTTTTATCTGTCAGTTTTCAGGAAACGCTAGCAATTTGGTAGGGGAAATTGGTTGATCTCAGAAGATTTCTCACCAGTCCTTAGATCTTTAGGAAGTGGTTGGTACAATGGAAGAGGTGAGGGGATTGCTGTTCAGACTGGATTGTAGAAATGAGAGAAACATATACATTTTCTTCTTGTAGCTATAGGCAGCTTTGCTTCTTAAATGGAGGAGTATTGCCTAATAAATCTATTTCTTCCTTCTCAACCTATCTCTGATTTAGAATTTTACTTCAGCTTCAGAAATAAACTTTGCAAAGGTTTTGTTCCTGCCTGCTTCTGTTCTACTCAGTGATGTGAATGAGAGCAGTTTTATCTTTTTAAAAAAATTTATTTGTTTTTAGTTTGCAGCTTTCACTTCTATAAGGTTTTGAGTTCTAAATTTTCTCCCTCTCCCTCCGCTCCCCCCTCCCCAAGACAGCATGCAATCTTACATAAGCCATACATGTACAATCATATTAAACATATTTCCACATTAGTCATGTTGTAAAGAAGAATTAGAACCAATGGGAAAAACTGCAAGATAAAAGAAATAACAACAACAAAAAAGAGAAAATAGTATGCTTTGATCTGCATTCAGACTCCACAGTTCTTTCTCTGGATGTGGAGAGCATTTTCTATCATGAGTCGCTTAGAATTGTTTTAGATCATTATATTGCTGAGAAGAGGTAATGTTGCTGTTACAGTGTGCAGTGTTCTCCTGGTTCTGCTTATTTCACTCAGCATCAGTTCGTGTAAGCCTTTCCAGGTTTTTTTGAAGTCTACCTGCTTAGCATTTCTTAAGGAACAATAGTATTTCATTACATTCATATTCCATGACTTGTCCAGTTGATGGGCATCCCCTCAATCTCCAATTCTTTGCCACCACAAAAAGAACTGCTATAAACATTTTTTGTACATGTGGGTCTCTTTCCCATTTTTATGATCTCTTTGGGGTATAGACCCAGAAAGTGGTATTGCTGGGTCAAAAGGCATGCAAAGGTTTATAGCCCTTTGGGCATAGTTCCAAATTAGAGCAGTTTTATCTTGCAGTGGAGAAAATGATTCATTACATTAAACAGATATTTAGAGACAGTTCTTCAGATTTTATTAGATTTTGTTAGTTTTTATTAGAAAAATGTATAAATTACTAGCTAGTAATATTAAAAAAATTTCTAACCATCTAGTTCTTTTGCTAACTGTAATCTAAGTGTATGTTTGACTTAATGCCTAGTATTTGAATGTAGTGATACTTCTTATACCCTTCACTATTGCTAGTAAGCAATTCTGATAATTTCATCCAGATCATTTATCTTGTCAACCTTGTCAAGTGCACAATTCATCTTAGGTAACTACGGTGTTAATGTTAGAAGCAGGAATAATTAGAAGTATTAATTTAAACTCTTATCTGAAACTCCACTGGTAACAGTATCACTGCCAGTACCCTGCAGTATCCTTCCCACTGCTTTGCCTATCCAAATTATGCCTTCTTTCAAGTCTTTTTTTCTTTTTATTGGTGTCTTTTGTTTTTGTATCATATTAATTTCCACATATGTTCCTTTGCCTCCCCAGTGAGCCATCCCTTGAAGCAGAAATTTTAAAAAGTGGGAGGAAGACAGTTTAACAAACTCAAAGCAGCAACTTTCCAGTGTCTGCCAGCACACGCAATAATCCATACCCATCATTGTTCAAGTTCAGATTTCTCTTCACAAAACTTCATCATGGCTTTATAAAAAATAGTTTTAAAGTAGTGTTAAATCAGGTGGCATAGTTTATATAGCTGCTCAAGAATTTTAAAGAGGAGAGATCAGTGTTGGCTGAACAATACTGAGAACATAGGGAAAGTATGATTTGATCTGGGCTTTGCCAAAAACCAATTTAGACAAGCACAAGCAAGGTGCTGTGTTAGGTGTTGAGTATACAAAAACAATAATCCCTTTTTACAGTCTGCTGAAGAGTGGATGTACTGTATCATGTACACAGAGAAGTGAATTTAAGAAAATCATAGGAGAGGAGCACTAATAGTTGGTCTCAGGAAAGGTACTTCAGCTGAACCTTGAAGGATTTGATGAGATCCAAAAGGCAGACGTGAAAAGAGAGACTATACTCCAAACATGGAGTATAATGGAGGATGCCTGGTATAAAGAAATGGAAACTGGAGGTGTAAATAATATCAAGTTGTAGATTACTAGGTCAGTTTGGCTGAAATGAAGAATATGTGCAAGGGAATAATATGAAATGTCAGGAAGAATATAGAAGGAATTCAGATTATGAGGTTTTAAAGTGTCAGCTGAGGACTTGTATTTTATCTTGGAGGTTTGGAACAAAGGAGCTGCTGAAGACTTTGAGCAGAGGAGTGGCATGGTCAGATTTGTGCTTTAGAAAGATTGTTTTTGCAGCTGTTTGGTGGGTAGATTCCCCTAGGAATCTAGAGGAAAAAGAAAGATACTAGAGCAGAGAGAGACCCACCGGGAGAGTCCAAGTGAGAGATAGTGGGGCCCTCAGAATACTGGCCATGCAGTAGGAGAGAGAAGACTTATTTGAAGGATGGTGTGGAAGTATAATTGTCAGGATGTGGTAGCTGATTGTATGTGGGAGGTGAAGGAGAAGAAGGCAGGGAAGAGAACAAACATTTATTAAACAACTGCTACATGTCAGGCACTGTGTGCTAAATGCTATACAGAAAGGTTTCCTTCAACAGAAAGAGGGACATTTGGAGGAGGTATAGGTTTAGTGGGAAAGTTAATGAGTTGTTTAGACTTGTTGAGACTTGGATGTCAATGCGAATGTCTAACATGGAATTATTGAGGGCTTCAGTAGAGAGATTAAGTGAGAGATACGGGAGTCATCTGCATAGAGAGAGTTATTGAACATGTGGGAGATGATAGCTGTAAGGCAGAGTAAGAAAAGGGTCCAGGTCTGAGCTTTGAGGTTGGAGGTTGGTATAGACCCAGTACTTAGTGGGCAGGAAATATATGATGTTAAAGAAGAGGACACTGAGAGCCCTCAGACAGAGAGCAGGAGGAGGAAGCAGGAGAAAGTGGTGTCAGATACTGAGGGAGAAGAGAGTATCTAGGAAGAGGAGATAGTTGATAGTGTCCGAAGCTGAAAAGAGGATGCATAGGCTGAAGATGAAGAAAAGAGCTTTGGATTTATTTATTGGTAACCTTGGAGAGAGCAATTTAGAGTGGTGTGGTTGGAAGCCACACAAAACAAAGAATCCCTAAACCACAGGATAGGTATGGACGGGATGCTGTCTGCATCATTGGATGTTATCCAATTAGTGAGCTCACAGACCCATCTGATTTATTTAATTTGTTTATATTATTCCCTAGATTATCTTTCCAAGTGGATTTTAAATTCCTCCGGGCTAGGAGTTGTGTTGGTATCCTCTTTGGTTTCTACCAAAGGAAGTTACAAGCCAATCTAACAAGCATTTATTAAGTGGCTGTTATGTAGAAGGCATTGTCCTTGGACCCAGCAATAAAAGGATGATTGAATTGGAAAAAACAGTCCCTTCCATAAAGGGCTTTACATTCTGCAGGGGAGGGGAGAGATATAACATGTAAACAGATAATTTGAGAAAGTAGGGATTGAATCCTTACACCAGTGAGATCAGGAAAGGCTTCTTGTAGGCCAGAGTAACAGTTTTCCAAAGTGAGGTACTCCCCCTATAAGGAAGAGTGAAACAATGGCTATTTAAAAAAATACTTTTAAGTCCTAGGTACATTTACCTGTTAAAATTAAAACAAAGTTCAAATCAAATCAAAGTCAACAGAAGTAAGAACTAAATTCGATAAGTTCTTGCAGCTATTGTGTAATACTGTACATGCAAACTCAGTGAAGTTTGAGTCAATAATGTTATATTTCTCAACATCATTAATTTTAGTAAGGAGAATATATATGTATATATATGTAATAAAATGGTTTCTTCTCTTGCTGCCTGCCCCCTGCCAAAGGCAACATTTAAAAATTATCACATTTTATTGCTTAATTTTTAAAAGTTAATTAATGTGATAGATAATTATATAACTTATTGAAGAGAAAGCCTATTTCAGTAGTTGAAACGAGTATAAAGGACAATAGAGAATTGTTAGCTAAAAAACAGGCACAGAAACTACAAAGGCCAAGTCCCTAAATTATCATGTGCTACATTTTTCATTGGATTCACAAGTGATACTACTGATGGATACAGAAAGGCCATTGTTAGCTCGTTGCAAATGCCTTAGCTCCAGATAGCATGGAATCTAATAATTTGAAGTGACATCTTTAAAGTGTCTATGTAGTGACAACACAGGATATTTTTCTATAGCAAATTAGGTTCTTTTACTTAGCAAAAACCAAACTTGTTCAAAAGCCATTTTGGTGACATCGCAAGGATTGCTTCATCACATAATGTTGCTTATAGAATTGCTAAGCATAAAAGCCTTATTTGACAGAAGAAATCCTGGTGCTACCTGCAGCTATTGATGTGGTTAAAATGACTCTTGGCATTAGTTTGACTTGTAGATAATGCATCGGGAATGAGAATTCAGGCTAGTCACTTAACTTGTGGATAAAGCTCAAGTGGATAAAGCAAATGATGTATTTGAAGATGTGTTGTTGAACTTCTTGTGGTGGTGTGGGGTTTGTCACCTTGTAACCTATTGATGGCATTGCCATGTCAGGGGAAATTTTTAGTATAGTTGACAGTTTTTACAATTTACATGAATTGCATTGGAATTCTGTACTTTACTAGTTGTTAAGTTATTATCACTAGTTATTAAGCTCTACTGGCTTAATTGATGTCAGGATGAAATATAGGTCCACAAACACAAGTAACAAACATGGCAATTAGACATGCTTTACAATTACTCTTTTTGGCGGGGGGTAAATAGCAATAAAGAGCTATATGTAATTTTTCAAGTTATTATAAAAGCCCCCAAAATCCCATTAATAGGACATGAATTGCCTTACTTGTGCTAAAAGTCTTACTAGCTATGTGATCTTGGGTAAATTTATCACTTAGCCTTTCTGAGCCTTAGTTTCCTCATTTATAAAATTCGGGGGTTGGATTTGAGTGTGCTCTTTAAGGTTTCCTCTGGTTCTAAGTCTGTGGTGCTAATTTAAAGCCTATTTGATCTAAAAGAAGAAATTGCCATTTTTCATAGTGATGATTATAAAGATGAAAAAATTGCCAGATTTTCCTTGTGAAGCTTGCACATTCATTGGATATTTTTGAAAAAAATCGAGCACTCTAAATCAGTGAAGGACTCTCAGATTCATACTCTGATCCAGAAACATAAAGGTACTGAATTTACAGAAATATTAAAGCTAGTTAATACATTTACAAAATTATTTGTGACTACAAATGACTGTCCTGCATGTGAAATGGAAGAAAGTGAAGACCTGTATATTAATCACTTGACCAGTCTTCAGAAATAATTTATATTTTGTTTTAAAGATCCAGATATTTGTTAATTTGAATCAATTATGAAACCATTTGCTGTAGGCATACTTCATACATTTAATGACTCTGAACTCCAGTGGTTCATAGGCTTGTTGTATATTGAAACAAGCATTTAAACTTGAAAGTCTTATAATCTGGCTATTGGTGAATAAAGAGTTCTCTGGTTTATCATAGAATTTGTTATAAATCTAACAGAGCACTTTCTCTGGCTTTAGGTTTCAGCTCTGATATTTACTGCTTATGTGACCTTGGGCAAGTAACCTCCCTGGGCTTTAGTTTCCTTATCTTTAGAATGAAAAGGTAGGACCGGATGGCCTATAAGGTTCCTTACAGCTTTAAGTCTGTTATCCTCACATTTTATTGGTATGAAATGTGGTGAGCTGCTGTAGCTGTTATAAAGACCAAAGTTTTAGTGGCTGAAAAATAATTATAAGTAGCAATATCTCCAGTGATAGCACGTTTTTGAGAAACTACCAAAACTACGTCTACCTATTATATTAATAATATTATAATTATGGTTATTATTTTTATGGTCCAGACATGAAGACTGTAAAGGATGTTATCAATATATATCTGTATGTTACACTGCTTTTCTCATATGTTTAAGTACTTAATTTTATTTTGACAATGTGAGCTCAGAAAATTGAGTAGACTGTTTTGTGAAAAATGAGGATAGACACAGGATAATTTTATGTCTAAAAAAGGTGGAGTGTTAATAAGACTTGGAAACTGCTGGTAAGAGATATGAATGAACTGATCTTTGAAGGAAGTTAAGAATTCTTAGGAGGGGAGATAAGGAGGGATTGCATTCTGGGTATGGAGGTTAGCCTGTACACAGGCATAGAGGCAGGAGATGGAGTACCATGTTATGGGACACAGCAAGTAGACTAATTTGGCTTCAGTGTAGAGTGTGTAAAGGGAATTAGATGCAGGAAGCTTGGAAAAATAGGCTGGAGCCAGATTATAAAGGACTTTAAATGCCAACTTGAAGAATTTGTATTTTATCCTAAAAGTAATAGAGTACAATAGAAGGTTCTTGAGCAGTAGACTAGGGCCATGGTCTGATGTGTTTTAGGAAGATTATTTTGGCAATCCCTGGACGATGGATTGGAGAGGGGAGAGACCGCAGATTGTATGATGCTGGAAGGTCCTCTTTGCCCAATTTTTAATTATGAGCCCCTAAAATACAGATTGTCTTTTGTTTTAGTCTAGACCTGTGATTTCATTGGTGTTATGAGTTTCCTGGAAGGAAATTCCCTTTATTAATACATAGCAGCAACTGTTTTGCAGCTTACAGTTTTAAAGTTTCTGAGGCACTGACAAAGGTTATATAACTTGTGTGTTTTCTATAATAGCTAGTCTGTGTCAATGGAATTATCCCATAGTTCCAATTGTTATCTAATTTTTGTCATACAAAACTTATTTCCATAATTTTAATTTTCTTTTTATTAAATAAATTTTTGACATTTTTTGGTTTTTTTACATCACCAAAATTTTACCCACTGCCCTTTCCTTCTAGAGAGCCATCTCCTATTTTAAGAAGAGAAAAAAAAATCAGCAAAACTGATAAATACTGCAAAAAGTCTGAAAATATGTACAATGTACTACCCACCTTTACAAAGGAGTGGGATGGATGTCTTTTTATATCTCTTCTTTTGAGCCTTGCTTGTTCTTTATAATTTTGCAACATTTACTTTTAATTGTTTTGTGGTTCTCTCCATATACATTACTGTAGTCATTGTATATACATATTGTATCTTGGCTCTGCTCAATCTACTTTGTGTCAGATTGTGTAAATTTTTCTATGCTTTGTCTTTATCACCCTCTTATTTTTTTATACCACAGTAATATTCTGCTACATTCATGTACCACAATTTTTTTCATGTACCATAATTAAAAATAACAACTGTTCTTCAGTTGATAGGTATCTACTTTGTTTCTACTTTTGTGCTATGCTTGTGTAGTCATGCAAAACTTATCCATAATAGTCATGTTGTGGAAAAAAAAGAAACATAGACAAAAAAAAACTTAAGAAAAATAAAGTTAAAAAAAGGTATGCTTCAATCAGTATTCAGACACCATCAGTTCTTTCTCCGGGATTGGGTAGCATTTTTCATCATAAGTCCTTCAGAGTTGTCTTGGATCGTTGCAATACCATTATTCTTTGGAGAATGAGAACATTCTATTATTCTTGCTTCTTTGTGTCATTTGAAGCATTATTGTAATCATAGTCAGTTTTTAGGGTATGGGCATTTTGGCTGTGTGTTAACATTTAGTGGACTAATGTTTATGCTACTCCAATACTCGGAAGCTGCAGTTATGCTCCAGTGCCTCCAGGATCAAATATAGATTCCTCCGTTAGCCATTCAAAGCCAAATTTACATTTTTATATCACCTTCATTTTCAAATACATCTCCCCCCTCCCTGGCATCCCTTATAACAAAAACAAAACGAAAAAGAAAAACATAGTTCAGTAAAAAAAAACAAAACAAACAACAACCCATGTCAACCAGGTACTATAATATATAGTATATATAGTCTTCTTTCTCTTTCCCTTTGTCCCTCTTCCCCCCCCTCTAGTATATAGCGTATTAGTCCCCACCTCTTGAAATGTGGGAGAAAGTACTTTTTTATTTTTCTACCGTGGAGACAAGCTTAGTTTTGATTAAATAATGTTGGTTTTTTTGGACTTTACATTTAAATCATTATAGTTTTTATGTGTATTGTTTTCCTGGCTCTGTTCACTTTCATCAGTTCTTAACAATTTTCTTAATAATTCATGTTTCTCTATATTCTTTATATTTATCATTTCTTATGCAGCAATAATATTCTGTTGCATTCAAGTACTACAGTGTGTTTAGCCTCCCCAATTCATGGACATTAACTTTGTTTCTATTTCTTTGCTATGATAAAAATTGCCACTATAAATATTTTGGTATAAATGGGGTCTTTATCTTTGCTGTCCTTGGGGCATACGCCAAGCAGTAGAATCTCTAGGTCAGAGGGTATGGCTGTTGTAGTCACTTTCTTAGTGTAATTTCAAATTGCAGTTCAGAATCTTTGCTGTAGCCGCAGTGTGTTAATTTTGTACTGCTCCTAAACATTAACTATTCCCATCTTTTGTCATCCTTGCTATTTGGCTAGATTTCAGGTAAAACCTTAAGTTGTTTTGATTTTCATTTATCTTAGTAGTGACTTGGAACAGTCTTTAACACAATATAGTTTATAGTTTGTAATTCTTTTGAGAATTGTTTATTTTTATCCTTTCCTCCTCACCTATTTATACCTTTGCATTAAAGTCACTGAATATTTAAATTATATTTAATTCAGAGGTTTTTCTTACTCCTTTATGGAAATTTTCTCTTTCATAAGCTGCCATTATTTTCATTATTTTGGCTAATTCTTATGAGCATTGTAAAATGAAATCACCAAATGTCTTATGAAGTGATACTTTTTGGGAAGGAATTATGTGTACATAGGTAAGTACATATAGAATGAACACAAGCTGCTTAAATGTGGTCTGTGAGGAAAGGAAGATACTAGCAAGTTTGAGAGAATTAGGATTTATTTATTTACCTTTTCAAGAAGAACCTATGAATCACCCTTAATTACATTTTGCTATGGGTTTCTTCTTTCTTTGGCCTTTGTTTATGGTGAGAAAGTAAAGATTGCTAAGATTTCATTTCCTCTAATGGTATGTCCACTTCCGTTCATTGGACAGAGATCTACTATTTAGAGTTCCAATAGTTATAAGCTGCATTTGTAAACTGTGTAGAAACTTGGTGATTGTTAGTACTCTGCCGCCATTGCCACCACTCTGCCTCAGAAACTTCAAAAAAAATTTCACATTTATTTGTCTTTGTTTTGTGGACTGCCAATGAATTTAAGTGGCCAGCCTCATAGTGATGCACATTTCTGTATTTAAATAAGTCAACACTTGAAAAATTGACGCAGTCTTTTGCAGACACCAGAGCTAAAGAAACCTTTCTAGACACAGTAGACTCTGCTTTGAGCTCCTTTTGGCATCTGCCTGAGAACCTCAGTTCATCTCCACACCACTATGAGGCATTGAAATTGGACTTTGTGGAGTGGCATTGAAAATATTGCTCTCATTAAAAATAATTCATTTATCTCATTAATTGTTAGCCCCAGAATAAGCATTAAAGAATGCTTATTGATAGAACTGGATGTCTGCTCTAAGAAAAATGTGAATTTTACTGTAATTTTTTGGAATTGTACTTAGTAATACAACTAATGGAGAACAAAATGTTATTAAATAGTTTGTCCAGACAGTTTTTAATCAATACAGTATTTGCTAAATGGATATATTTAACTTTTTGACCTATAAATGAAAATTACTGAATATTTGAAAACTATAAGCTATTAACATTTTGTTATAGTTTGGTTATGCTAGTTATATTTGACACGTCTGTATTTTAAAAAAATATATATAATTATCTGAGACCCCCTTTTTTGATTTTTCATTTCAGGCGCTATTGCGGTGGCATGGCAGAGCCCTTTAATAAGCTGGTTTAGCGCTATGATGCACTGCTTTGGAGGGGGAATTTTGTCTGCTTTTCTGCTTGGAGAGGCTCCAATAAAATTCCTTGACAATAACACTAATGTCTTATTGGCGTCTTCAGTCTGGTAAGTAGCAGCTATAGTAGAGTATGACACATTCATAAAAATGTTTTCAGAACTGCTGTTGTATTGAAAGCACCTCAAATTGGAAAGTTCCTAAGGAATCATAAAAATTACAAATGAGAGTTCCACTAGTTACTTCATGGGGTGAGCTTTGTCAATCTGAGGGCTTTGTTCAAATGGATAATAATTATGTTAAAAATACATTAAGATACATCAGAATCAACTCCTGTTTTATTGATCATTGTCATTGATTCTATAATGGAATGCTTAAATAGTCACATTAGCTGTCTTGTTACGTGCTCCACATAATATTGCCCTGACAGTACAACTTAATAATACATCCATTAAGAAATTATGGTCAAAATCCAATACAAAATCATAAAACTTTACAATAATATTGTTTGACTGATTGTTTATGTATGCCATTATTTTGCTTCTACCACATTCAAACCCAGTTAATGGTGACAGGCAGTGCATACCTGTATTTATTAGTAAAACTTCTTAACAAGAAGCACCAAGAGGAAACGCTTTTTCGGATGTGTTCAGACAATATGAATACCATACCCTGAGTGGTACTAATAATCCACTTAAGTAGAATTGCTAGCCTTTAGCTATGCTATGCTTCAGTGCTTCAGTGGATTTTGAATCTCACTGATATCTGTATGCCTTTCAATTTTGCAGGTAGTAGTCCATTTACTGTCTCTCTCATCCTGTGCTATTTTTGTTCATGCCTTCCCTAAGACCCCCACAGAAGTGATACTTAGTATGAAGAAGGATTTTTCTAGAACTCTTAACATTTTATGGTTGTGAGGAGAACGCTTAAGATATCCATCATTTATCACTGATTCTCACTACATAATCAAACCACTTGTTCTAATCATGTTTTCATATAATTTTACATAATTTCTTGCATAAAATCATTATTAGTAACATGCTGTAGCATGCTCATACTTACCATGCATCTCTCTTCCTTGCCCTTTTAGTTACTGGCCATTTTGATTTCTTGGGGCTTGGAGTGTTCACCATCATTCATAGCCACGAGCATTGCCAGTATGTTGGAATATGGTAGAATTTTATGTCAAGTAGCAACTTGGTACTGTAAAAAGTTTGCATAATCTCTCATTCATTCTAGCCCACTATCTTTCTTCTGTTTAATTCTTTTTATAAAATGCCTTTTTTTAAAATGTCATTTGCTTTTACGTTACAATCATTCCCAGAGATATCTTCTCCCTCCACTTTCCTACCTGTGAGCTATCGCTTGTAACAGAGATTTAAGAAGAAAAAGAGGTTGTTCAACAAAATTAACCAACTCAACAATTACGCCTGGCAGCATATGTTAAATCCTATATACATAGTCTCCCACCTTTGCCATTAAGGGAGGGAGGGAGATACATTTTCTCAACTCTATCATGGGGCCAAACTTGAATATTATATAGTATTATTTCTTTTTTGTTTGTTTCTGTTATATTTATTGTGTATTTTGTTTTTCTGTTTCTTCCTACTGTATTCTACATTAGTTTAAGTCCTGTCAGATTTCTCTGAATTCTTCACATTTGTAATTTTTAAAAAAATTACATTTTATTATGAACGTAATCATCAACAAACGTGGCACTTAGTAAGCACTTAATAAATGTTTATTGAAGAATAGACACTAAACATTTATTAAGTGCCTACTATATGCCATCAGCAAACATTTTTGTATATAAAGAACAAAAAGGAAACTTGTATATGGAAACTTGAACTTTGGTTACATTGTTTTTTTAAAGCATATATTAAATTTAATATGATGGTAAGAAAATTGCTCTGTTTATATGTCTTCCCTTCTGAATTTTTTTTTCTATTTATTTTTAATGTTTTATTGACTCTTTTTTCTTCCTTTTTGGTCTTTATCACTACCCAGTAAAAATCCCCTCCCCCCAAACCCACTTCCCCTCAGTAGAAGTCTCATATAACAAATAAGTATAGTCAAGCAAAACAGTTCAGTACATTGGCCATGTCTAAAAATCTGTGTTTCATTTTATACCTTTAGTTTCTTACCATTTTGCCACAAGTGGGGTGGCATGCATGATTCATTATTAGTCTTCTGAAGTCATGATTGCATTGATAAGAGTACTGTAGTCTTTCAAAATTGTTTTTTTCATTACATTTTTGTGGTCATATTGTAAATTGTTTTGATTTTGTTAATTTCCTTTTGTATTCGTTATCATATAAGTTTTCCAAATTTCTCAGAATTTATCCTACTTGTAATTTCTTATGGCAGGATAATAATTGATCATAGTATACTATGATTAATTTGTTTAGCCATTTCTCAGTTGATGAGCATCTATTTTGTTCTGATTTTTTGCTACCACAAAATATGCTACTATGGATGTTTTCATTTATGTTAGGGTATATGCCTAGGAGTGAGATCTTGGGATCAAAGAGTATGCATATTTTAGTCCTTATTTTAAAAGCATAATTCCAGATTGCTTTTCAGAATGGTTGGACCAGTGGTAACTCCACCAACATTGTATTAGTTATCTGTCTTCCTTTTTAGCCCTTGTAATATTGACCATTTTCATTTTTTGTCTTTTTTTTTATCATTTAGCATGGAGTGAGGTAAAACTTATATTGTTTTATTTGTCTTTTACTTACAGTTAGTGATTTGGAGCAATCTTTCATAGAAATATTATTGATGTATTTTAATTCTTTTGAGAATTTCATTTCCTTTGAGCACTTACCCATTGGGGAATGGCTCTTGGTCTTATATTTAATGCTCATTCCCTATGTGTCTTGGATATCAGAACCTTCCTGGAGGTGTTTAATGCAAAGATTTTTTTTTTCCAAATTGACTATTTCTCATTTTAACCTTGCTGTGCTGATTTTATTCTTGCAAAGGCTTTTCAATTTTGTATAATGAAAGTTATCTATTTTATCTCATGTGCTCATGTTGTCTACAATTATTTTAAGTGGAGTATCTCTTTCCTATCTCTCATTGTAGAGTTTTGTTGGTGATACATAGAAATGCTGATGATTTAGGTGGAGTTATTTTATATCCCCCTACTTCACTAAAATTATTAAATGTTTCAACTAGTTTTTTTAGTTTAGTCTCCAGGATTTTCGAAGTATATCATAATATTGTTTGTAAAAAGAGATAGCTTTATTGACTCATTACCCATTCTGTTTCCTTCAGTTTCTTTTTCTTCTCTTACTGCTATTGCTAGCATTTCTAATACAATATTGAACAATACTGGTGATGATGGGCATCTGTGTTTCTGATCTTATTGGGAAGTTTTCTAGCTTATCTCCATTACAAATAATGCTTGCCGAGGGTTTTAGGTAGATGCTTCTTACCACTTTAAGAAAAATCCATTTGTATTTATGCTTTAATAGGAATGGATGTTATATTTTGTCAAAAAGCTTTTTCTTTATCTGTTGATATAGTCATATGATTTTTGTTTCTTTTGTTATTGATATAGTCAATTTTGATAAGTTTTCCTTATATTAAACCATCACTACCTTCCTAGTTCAAATCCCATTTGGTCACAATGTATGATCTTTACGACATATTGTTGTAGAATCAAATAAAACTGTGTTTGTAGAATCCTTGCTAGTATTTTTCTTAGGATTTTTGCACCCATATTCATTAGTGAAATTGGTTTATAATTTTCTTTCTCTTTTTTTAATCTGCTTGGTTTAGGTATCGGCACCATATTTGATTTATGAGGAGTTTGCCTGTTATCACAGATAATTTATTTAATATTGGAATTAGTTGATCTTTTAAAATGTTTGGTAGAATTCAATTGTAAATCCATCTAGTACTGATACTTTTTCTTAGGAAGCTCATTTATGACTTGTCAATTTCTTTTTCTAAAGTAGGTTTATTTAGTCTATTTCCTCTTTTAATCTAGGCAGTTTATATCTTTGTAAGTATTCTTCCACTTCGCTTAAATTTGTTACATTTATTGGCATATAATTGGGCAGAATAACTTGTAATAAATGCTTTCATTTCATCTTCATTAGTGGTTTATTAACCCTTTTGATACTAGTGAGTTTTCTCCTTTTTAAAAATCGTATTAACCAGTGGTTTATCTATTTTATTGTTTTTTTTTTTTATAAAACAGCCTCCTAGTTTTATTTATTATTTCACTGGTTGTCTTACATTCAGTTTTATTGATCTAACCTTTAATTTTCAGAATTTCCAATTTGGTGTTTATATGGGGATTTTTAATTTGTTGTTCTAGTTTTTAAAAATTGCATACTCAGTTCATTGATCTGCTCTTTAGTTTACTGATGTAAGAATTTAGTGATATAAATTTTCCTCTGATTACTTGCTTGTGCTGCATCCCATAGGTTTTGGTATGTTGTCTCATTACCATTCTCTTTAATAAAATTATTGATTGTTTCTATGATTTGTTCTTTAACTGACTTATTCTTTAAGATTAGGTTTTTTATTCTCCAATTAATTTTTAATCTGTGTTTCCACAGTTCCTTATTAAGTATAATTTTTATTGCATGATGATCTGAAAAGGATACATTTAATATTTCTGCTTTTCTGCACTTAATTATAAAGTTTCTGTGTGGTCAGTTTTTGCAAAGGGACTATGTGCCACTGAGAAAACATATTCTATTGTGTTCCCATTCAGTTGTCTCCAGATAACTATCATATCTAGCTTAGCTAAGAATCTATTCATCTCCTTGACTTCTTTCTTATTTACTTTATGGTTATATCCATCTAGTTCTGAGAATGTTGAAGACCTTCACTATTATAGTTCTGTTATCCATTTGCACCTGCAATTCATTTACCTTTTCCTTTAAAAATCTGGATGCTGTAGCATTTGTTACATATAGCTGTGGTATTGATAATACTTCATTATCTATCTTTTAACATGTAGTTTCCTTGATTTTCTCTTTTATTTAAATCTGTTCTACCTTTAACTTTGAGGTCATGAATGCTACCTGTTTTTTTTTTTTTTGTCAACTGCAACACAATAAATTCTTCTCTAGCCCTTTATTTTTACTCAGTGTGTCTCTAATTTTTAAATGTGTTTATTGTAAAAAACATGTTATGGAATTCTGGTTTTTGGTCCATTCTGCTATCCATTTACATTTTATGGGTGAGTTCATCTCATTCACAATCAAAGTTATAATTTCTGGTTGTGCATCTCCCTTCATCCTATTTTTCCTCACTCTCTATCCTTTTCTCCCTCTCTTTTACCCCATCCCTCCTCAGATGTATAATTTACTTCCGATCACTGCCTCCCTAATCCACACCCCTTCTAAGAGTCCATCCCATAGCCTCTCTCCTTGATTTGCTATTTCTCTGTAGGTTAAGAATACTTTTACCATTATAAATGCCTATGTTATTCCTTCTTTTTCCTGGTTCTAGCAATACTAGCCGTCCACCCACTCCTATTCTCAACTGTAACAGTTCTTCCATTGAAAGCCTTGTTTATATGAAATTGTTATCATTTTACCTCTCCCTAACCAAATTTGTTTTTTAAAATCATCCCATCATACTCAACTAAACTCCTAGCTTTCTATCTATGTATGCTTTTTCAAGCTACCCAAGTAATGATAACACTCTTAAGAGTTAAAGATAACATTTTTCTGTATAAGAAGTTAACAGTTTGACCTTACTAAATCCTTTATAGTTGTTCTTTCATGTTTACCTTCTTATATTTCTCCTGATTCTTGCACATCTAATTTTCTGTTCAGTTCTGGTCTTTTCCTCAAGAATACCTGAAAGTCCTTTAATTCATTAACATTCATCTTTTTTTTTCCTTGCAGGATTATACTCAGCTTTGCTGGGCAAGCTATTTTTGGTTACAAACGCAGTTCCTTTGCCCTTTGGAATATCCTATTCCACGGCCTTTGATCTTTTAACATAGAAGCTGCTGAATCTTGTGTTATCCTAACTGTAGCTCCACAGTATTTAAATTATTTCTTTCTAGTTGCTTGTAATATTTTCTCCCTGACTTGGGAGCTTCAAAACTTAGCTATAATGTATCTGTAAGTTTTCATCTTGGAATCTCTTTTGGGTCGTTATTAGTAGATTTTTTTCAATTCTTATTTTACCCTTTAGGTCTAAAATGTCAGGGCAATTTTCCTTACTAATTCTTGAAGTAGTGTCTAAACTTTTTTTTAAATCATAATTTGTAGATAGACCATTAATTCTCATTTGGTAGACCATTAATTCTTATTCTCTCCTTGCTCTGTTTTTTAGTTCAGTTGTTTGTGTGATGACATATTTTGCATTCACTTTTCATTCTTTTCACTTTGTTTTTTATTTTTTTTGGTGTCTTCATTACCTTCCTCTTGCCTAATTTTTAAGAAGTTACTAGTTACTTTCTTCCATAAGTTTTTGAATCTCTTTTTCCGATTGATTGACTTTCTTTCATAGTTTTCTTGATTTTCTTGCATTACCCTTATTTTTTCTTAATTTTTCCTCAGCCTCTCTTATTTGATTTTTAAAGTCTTTTTTAATTTCCTTGAACTCATTTTGAGCTTGTGACCATTTTACGTTTTTCTTTGAAGCTTTAGAAGTAATTGTTTTGACTTCACTATCTTCTTCTAAGTTTGAACCCTGATCTTCTCTATCACCATAGTAGCTATCTATGGTTGAGTTCTTTCTCTTTTGCTTGCTCATTTTTATTTTTTTAGCAGCCTATTTCTTGGCTGTAAATTTTATTTTGGAGTTGGGCTCTAGTCCCAAGGTGTGGGGGATAATGTCTCAGGCTTTAGGTTTTTCATGCTGTTATTTTCTGAGCCCTATGTAGGAGCCTTTGACCTCTTGGTTCTTCAGATGTTCTGTAATCCAAGGCCAGGTGTTATCACTGCTCTTCTTGCTCATGCCTTGATATATGAGTGATGTCAGGTACTCTTTCTACTCTTGAGCCTGGGCTTCCAGCAATGCTGTCACCTCAAATACTCTTGTTCCCTTTGGTCCAGTGGCTGCAAACTTCCGCTTACCCCTCTGCCCTGGAACCAAAACCAAGGTCTCTGTTCTCTTGCAAGTGACCACAGGCAGCAGGGCCTCTACCCTTCAGCAGCTACACTCACCAGCATGTGCTTGCTTCCTCCTCATCTACAGCCACAGCTTGGGACAGTGGTACCTCCACCCACACAGCTGCCCCCAGGACTTGTTTGTTGACATGGAGGTGTCTGCACTTCAGTCACGCCACACCACCACTCCAGGAGGTCAGATTTTTTACTAATGCCTTCCTAAGTTGTCTTAGGCTGAACCACTGCTTTACTCATACTTTTAATTATTTCTGCCACTCTAAAGTTCACTTTGAGGCATTATTTTAAATTATGTGGGGGGGAATTTAGGAGAGCCAGGTAATTTCCTGCCTTATTTTGCCATCTTCCCAAAATTCTTAAGCCTTTCAGCTTCTAAGATTATTCTTTAAGACTTTAAGTTGCAAAGTAGTTGCTGATTTGCATAGGTGGAGGGAACATACTCATTGGGAGTTTCCTAAACAATAAAATCACAGATTTTATATATCACAGATTTAGACCAAAAATATACCTGGGTATATCATGTAGTCATAGATCTAGAGCTGGAAGAGACCTCACTGTACATCTATTTCAACCCTTTCTTTGGAAAGATGAGGAAATGGAAGCCCAGAGAATTTAAGTGACTTGCCCAAGTGAATATAACTCATTATTTTTGTATATGCTTTCTCCTCTGACATATTGGGAGCTCCTTGAGGGCAGAGAGACTTTTTGTTTTTGTCTTTTTATTTCTATCACTTTGCAGAGTACCTATGCTTAACAATATCTTGGTGATTTATTTTGAATCCTTGCTGCATTACAGAAGCCATTAACTGTCTCAATTTCTTTATTGATTCTCTGGGGTTTTCTAAGTAAATCATCATGACGTTTTCACAGAAGGTTAATTTTGTGTTTTCCTTAACACCGTTTATGTCTTTAATTTATTTCTCTTATCATATTGCTTTTGCTAGTATCTCCAGAACTGTGTCAAATAATAATTGGGAGAATGGAGTATCTTTGCTTTATACCTCTGTTTATTGAGAATGCTTTGAGTATTTCCCATTCTAATGCTGTAGTTTTGGTTTGAGAGATTTTTTTTAACATTTAACCTTTCTATATATGTTTTATAGATTTTTTCTTTTTTTGTTTTTTTCTTTAAATTTATTTATTTAATTTATTTAATATATTTAGTTTTCAGCATTGATTGAGAATTTTCTCCCCATTTCTACCCTCCCGCCCACTCCAAGATGGCATATATTCTGGTTGCCCCATTCCCCACTCAGCCCTCCCTTCTGTCACCCCACTCCCCCCCATCCCCTTTTCCCTTCCTTTCTTGTAGGGCAAGATAAATTTCTACGCCCCATTGCCTGTGTGTCTTATTTCCTAGTTGCATGCAAAAACTTTTTTTTTTTGTTTTTGAACATCTGTTTTTAAAACTTTGAGTTCCAAATTCTGTCCCCTCTTCCCTTCCCACCCACCCTCCCTAAGAAGGCAAGCAATTCAACATAAGCCACGTGCATATCTTTATGTAAAACTTGTCCACAATACTCATGTTGTGAAAGACTAACTATATTTCGCTCCTTCCTAACCTATCCCCCTTTATTGAATTTTCTCCCTTGACCCTGTCCCTTTTCAAAAGTGTTTGTTTTTGATTACTTCCTCCCCCTATCTGCCCTCCCTTCTATCATCCCCCCTTTTTTATCTTCTTCCTCTTCCTTTCCTGTGAGGTAAGATACCCAATTGAGTATGTATGGTATTCCCTCCTCAGGTCAAATCCGATGAGAGCAAGATTCACTCATTCCCTCTCACCTGCCCCCCTTCCCTTCCTACAGAACTGCTTTTTCTTGCCACTTTTGTGTGAGATAATTTACCCCATTCTAGCTCTCCCTTTCTCCCTCTCTCAATATATTCTTCTCTCATCACTTAATTTGATTTTATTTTTTGAGATATCATCCCTTCATATTCAACTCACCCTGTGACCTCTGTCTATATATATACACATACATATATACATATACACACACACACATATACATACATACATATAAATATGTATATGTATATACACACACATATATGTGTATACACACACACACACACACACACACACACACATATATATGCATATTCCCTTCAGCTACCCTACTACTGAGGTCTCATGAATCATACACATCATCTTTCCATGTAGGAATGTAAACAAAACAGTTCAACTTTAGTAAGTCCCTTGCAATTTCTTTTTCTTGTTTACCTTTTCATGCTTCTCTTGATTCTTGTGTTTGAAAGTCACATTTTCTATTCAGCTCTGGTCTTTTCACTGAGAAAGCTTGAAAATCCTCTATTTTATTGAAAGTCCATATTTTGCCTTGGAGCATGATACTCAGTTTTTCTGGGTAGGTGATTCTTGGTTTTAATCCTAGCTCCATTGACCTCCAGAATATCATATTCCAAGCCCTGGGATCCCTTAATGTCGAAGCTGCTAGATCTTGTGTTATCCTGATTGTGTTTCCACAATACTCAAATTGTTTCTTTCTGGATGCTTGTAGTATTTTCTCCTTGATCTGGGAGCTCTGGAATTGGGCGACAATATTCCTAGGAATTTTCTTTTTGCGATCCATTTGAGGAGTCGATTGGTGGATTCTTTCAATTTCTATTTTACCCTCTGGCTCTAGAATATCAGGGCAGTTCTCTTTGATAATTTCTTGAAAGATGATATCTGGGTTCTTTTTTTGATCATGGCTTTCAGGTAGTCCAATAATTTTTAAATTGTCTCTCCTGGATCTGTTTTCTAGGTCACTGGTTTTTCAATGAGATATTTCACATTGTCTTCCACTTTTTCATTCCTTTGGTTCTGTTTTATAATATCTTGATTTCTCATAAAGTCAGTAGCTTCCACTTGCTCCAGTCTAATTTTTAAGGCAGTATTTTCTTCAGTGGTCTTTTGGACCTCCTTTTCCATTTCGCTAATTCTGCCTTTCAAGGCATTCTTCTCTTTATTGACTCTTTTTGCCATTTGAGTTAGTCTATTTTTAAGGTGTTATTTTCTTCAGTTTTTTTTGGGTCTCCGTTAGCAAGTCATTGAGTTGTTTTTCATGGTTTTCTTGCATCATTCTTATTTCTCTTCCCAATTTTTCCTCTACTTCTCTAACTTGATTTTCCAAATCCTTTTTGCGCCCTTCCATGGCCTGAGCCCAATTCATATTTTTTCTTGGAGGCTTTTGTTGTAGGCTCTTTGACTTTGTTGACTTCTTCTGGATGTATGTTTTGGTTTTCTTTGTCACTAAAAAAATATTCCTGAGTCTGATTCTGAGAGTGTTTTCTCTGCCTGTTCATGTTTCCAGCCAACTACTTGACCCTTGAGCTTTTCGTCAGGGTATGACTGCTTGTAGAGTAGAGAGTACTTTGTCCTAAGCTTGAGGGGTTGCACTGCTGTTTTCAGAGCTATTTCTACACAGCAAGTTCTGCTACACCAGCGCTCCTCATCCCCCAAGAGCCACCAACCTGGACCTCGACTCAGATCCAAGCAGGCTCTGCACTCCTGCTGTGATCTGCCACTTAATTCCTCCCACCAGATAGGCCTGGGTCCAGAGGCAACTGTAGCTGTAGCTCTGGAAGCACCCTCAGAGCTGCATCACTTCTGCCACCCCCTGGGGCAGGGGCGGACCAAGAACCCCTTTCACTCTGTCCCAGCAGCTTTTCCCACTAACCTTCTCTGTTGTCTTTGGCGTTTGTGGGCTGAGAAGTCTGGTAACCACCACAGCTCACTGATTCAGGGTGCTAGGGCCTGTTTTGCCTAGTTCCCGGTCTGGTTTGTCCTGGCATGGCCCATGCTGGGCTGTGCTCTCCTCTGCTTGGTGGGATAGACCTTACCCAGCGATCATCCTGGCTTTTCTGGGCTGGAGCCCTGCTTCCCTCTGTTATTTTGTGGTTTCTGCAGTTCTAGAATTTGTTCAGAGCCATTTTTATAGGTGTTTGGAGGGATCTTGGGGAGAGCTTTAGGTAAGTCACTGCTTTCCAGCCACCATCTTGGCTCTGCCCCTGCTTGCTGGACTTCTTGATAGTATTTGACATGCTACCTTGCCAACACTTGCTTGTTAAGAGCTGTTGGTAGACTTGACCACTGATAGGTTATAATTTGCATGTTGTGTTTATTTGGATAATAATGTAATCACAGTGACTTTAACTCTCTTACACAACAGATGAAACATGTTGCCAACAGTTTTTCAAATTTTTCTTCTCTCACCTTATGCTTCCACTGCCCCCTTATTTTTATTCAGTGTCCCCCCCTCATTGCACCTGAATCTTCTATCCCCATCTGGATTGTTCAAATGCCCCCCGGGGGTGGTATCACCCACTTTGGGAACCTCTGGATGGTGTTTTTTCTTTAATATGAACTTTCATATTTTGGGTAAGTGGAGTATAATTTATCTTATAAACGGAGTTTTGTAACATGTTCTTTCTGAATTTTTGAGAATAATTTTTTTAACATAGATATTAAGTGCCTTTTACATGTGTGATAGAATTGGTAATTCCTTAATGATTTCTCCAGTTTCATTTTCTGTGTTTGGATTTAAGATATCTATTTCATCTTCTGTTAATTTGGAGATTTTTATTTTGTAGATAATCCTCTACTTCTTTTAAATTCTTTTTCTTAGCATCTAATTATGCAAAATAATTTGTTAATCCTTTTCTTTTTTGTGATTTCATTTTGTTTTTTATTTTGGTAATTTGGTTATCTCTTTTTCTTTTAAAAGTCAGGTTTCCTATAGTTTATTGTTAGTCTTTTTAGAAAATCAGCTTTTAGTTTTCTTTACCATTTTCTGTAGTCTTTTTCTGTTTTGTCTATTTTTGCTTAACTTTTCAAGATTTCCTATTTGGATTGTTTTGGTTAATTTTCTAGTTTTTAAAAATGCATACTCAATTCACTAATACTATCTTTTAAATTTTATTAATATGTTTTTCAGAGATAATTTTTCCTCTGAGAACTGCTTTAGCTGCATCCCGTAAATTGTAGTATGTTGTCTTATTTTCATTCTCTTCTACTGGCTATGATTTTTTTCTATGCAGCTGTGATCTCTTCATCAGGAATACTTGGAAGTCTTCTATTTCATCAAACATCATTTTTTTTCCTCCTGTAGGATTAAATTTGGTTTCAGTGGTAAGTTAATGTAAGTCTATATCTTTTGCTTTCTGAAATATTGTGTTCTAAGCTCTCCATTTCTAAATAGTGGCTGCTAAGTTGTATGGGATCCTAACTGGTTCTTTGATACTTTAATTCTTTCTGACTGCTTGCAGTATTTTTTCTTTTACCTGGAAACTTTGGATTTTGGCTTTACTGTTCTGAGAGTTTTCATTTTGGGGTTTCTTTCAGGAGATGACTAGAAGATTCCTTCTATTTCCACTTTATTCTCTGGTTCTAAGAAATCTGGGCAGTTATATTTTGAGATTTCTTGAAATACAATGTCTAGGTTCTTTTTTTTGGTTCTGGTCTTCTGTTTTTTCCGGCATTTTGTTTTGATATTTTTTGTTGTTTCATGGAGTCATTGGCTTTTATTTGACCCATTCTAATTTTCAGGGAGTTTGTTGCTTAGGCAAAGTTTTATACCTCTTGTGCAAAATGTTTAATTCCCTTTCTAATTTTTTTCTTCTATAACTCCCATTTCTTTTCCAACTTTTCTTTCTTCTAGCACTCTCAATGATAAAAACATTTAAAAAAAATTTTTTTTTTTTGGTGAGGGGAAAGCAAGGCAATTAGGGTTAAGTGACTTGCCCAGGATCACACAGCTAGTAAGTGTGTCAAGTGTCTGAGGCTGGATTTGAACTCAGATCCTCCTGACTCCAGGGCCAGTGCTCTACTCACTGAACCACCTAGCTGACCCTAAAATTCTTTTTTAAAAACTCTTGATTCATCTCTTCCAAGAATTCTAGTTGAATTTTTGTCCAAGCTGTGTTTTTCTTTGAAACTTTCCTTGTATATATTTTTGGAGTCATTATCTTTTTCTGGATTTGTGTCTTGAATCAGTGCCAACACCATAGTAGCTATTTGCTCATTCTTCCATCCTTCCTTCTGACTCTAAACTTGATGTTGAGTTGGCTTCTGTGCACTTCTAAAGGGAAGGTCTTGGCTGGTCCTGTTGCTGCTTTCTTAGTGTTTTGAGTGTTGTGTTATTCCAAAATCTTAGAGACAGCTCAGATTTGGGATTTGCAAGCTTTCAGTGTTCCCAAAATGATCTGACTCAGGGTGAAGTATGATTGCTGCCCCCTCTGGTCTGAGCTATGCAAGTCCCTGACCTGGGTTTTGGTCTGAGCAACAATAGATTGCTGCTAGCCTGAGCCCTTATCAGCCAGCTGGGAGTCTTTCCTGCTTCAGAGTTCTAGAGCTACAGACTTCTCTTTGGTCTGAGATTCCTGGCCTTGTTGTTAGTCTTTAGGCTTCAGACTGGGCTCGAAAGTGGAAGGGAAACCCTGTTCTACTCCTGGGATCTGATTTGCTTCTTGTTCAGTACACAGCTTAGGTGTGGCCACAGAATGCCACCCTAGGGTGCATTTTCCTTCCTCAGTTCACCCTGTATCTCTAAACCAGGGTGGTAGCAAGAGACAAAATTACTGGGTGGCACTTTTTCACAGACCTTGTACATGATGCCTTACTATGGGTCTGGGACCTTGTCTTGTCTTGGTTCATAGCCTTTCCCTGGGTGGTGGAGTGTTTTACACAGGCTTATGCTTCCCAGCCAGACCCCATCTGCAGCATCAGCAGGTCTCTCTGTCTCTGTGCTGACCTATGCTGGACATATTACTCACTCTTGGATTTGTCCATTGGAATTTGGTCTGGGGCATTTTCTACATATGTTTCGAAGGTTTTTATTTTTTGACTAGGAGGTTGGGAGGTGGAGGTAGCAAGGTGATGGGAGTTCATTAGTCTGCTTCCTGCTACTCTGAATCTGAATACATTTTGAAGACTATTCTCAGCTCTGGTCTTTTTGTCAAGAATGCTTGAAAATCCCCTCTTATAGTAAAGATCCATTCCCTCTCTCCAATCCCTTCTCTCCCTCTTCTCCCCTCCCCCCAACCAAGCTTAGGCTTATACTAATTATTAATATGTAAGATATAATTAGTTGTAAGCCTTTTGGTAAATATTATTTTAATATGTTCTTTGTAGTAGTTGCTGAATAGTTTTGTATGATATTGACTGTGGTTCTTAGTTTATGAATTCTTTCTGGTTGCTTCTAGTACCTTTTTTTTTTTTTGACTGGGAACTTTGAATTCTGACTGTGACATTCTTGAATGTTTTTAATTTGGAGTTTCGAGACATGACTGGTCATTTTTAATTTTCACTTTGTCTTGATTATAATAGCTCTGGGACAGTTTCTTTTATGGTTACCCAAAATATGATGTTCAGGTTTTTTGTTGGGTTATAGATTTCAGGAAGTTCATTGATTCTTAAATGATCTCTCTTCTATTTGTTTTTGATAGTAGATTTCCTCCTCCCATTTCTTTGTAAGTTTTCAGTCCTTTCATTGTTCTGGTATTCCTTGTGCTATGGAATAACTGACTAATCTTTGTTCTGTTCTATTTTTCAGGGAGTCTACTACTTCTTGGGTAAGGTTTTTTTTAACTCTTGTTCTAAGCTGCGTATTCTTCCTCCATTTTTTTGCCTTGAGTGCTAATTTCATTTTTAAAAATCTCATTTCACTTCTCCCAGCTTCTCTTAGTGTCCTTGTGACTAATTGCTCTTTGCCCAGAGGCTATACTTAGCTTGTTGTAGAATAACCTCTTTTTGGGTTTATCTCTTAGGCTTCTCTTAAGCTGTACTATTTCTTCATTGTATTCAGAATTTTCATCTGTTGATGTATATTTCCAGCTTCCATTCTTGGATTTGGATTTTATGGCCAAGGCTAAGATCCAGCTTCTCCCTTGCCTGTACTTTTGCATGGGGTGGGTAGATTTTGTTTGATCCTTTTCATTTTGTAGTTTGGGTGGGCTGGATGGTATTAGTTCACTTCCTCTGCCATAATTCCTGGTTTATGCCTTTCTCAACTGGTAGCCCAATGTGGGATTTGGCCATGGCTCTGAGTACCATTCTCTTTGCATAATCTGGAATTAGGAGTTGGCTCCATTCTCTGCTATGTCCTTGACAGGCCCCAACCAGATGGTGGAGATCACATTGGTACAGGTTTCCTAGAGACCTCATAGTGCATTGGCCTCATATCCTGCTATGGCTCTGACATGATCACTGACTTCTGCCCTCTTGGAGGCTATCCTGTACCATGGCAATTCTAACCTCACTCCCTAACTTCCCTCCCTCCTCCCCTAACCTACCATGAGGGCTGCTTGAGTACTGAGGGTATCCTGTCTGCTTCTGTGGCTCTAGCAAAGTTCTGGCTTCAGGTCTTCTAGTTGCCTCTGGCCAGGTGCTGTACTGACCACTTTTCTGCTATGGCTGTGAAAAGAGAGTTGGATTCAGGCCTCTTTGAAATTATCTTCCTTTGCTCACACTCCCTTCATTGGCCCTGTCTTTTGCCATGGCCTTAATGAGAGCTTTTGCCTTCTTGGGGAACCCCAAAAATGTATACTCTCTAGCTCTTTCTTCTTGCAAAATGACCTATTTGAAGATAGTTCTGTCTCTTGTTGTGCCCATAAGCCAGGACCAAAATTCTGTTGGTCCTGGGTCCCCTTTATGGGGGCTTGTGCTGGTTTCTGCCTCCACTGCTATGTCTCTTCTCTTTAAGCATCCACAGGTTTTTGACTATCTAGTGCAGTCCTGGACTGGATAGAGGAGCTTCTTGGCCCTCTACCTTTGGTCTTTTTGATCATTGGTCCATCTGGTGCCCTTTTAGTTCTCTGTTGAGGAGTATATGGGAGGGCTGGACTCATGCATTACCACTTTAACTATTGCATTAGTCTTTTAAGTTTCTCTGCTTCAAGCCTTTTTTCTTTCCAGTCTCTCACAGCTGCCATATTCATTTTCCTTGTGCACAGATCTGATTATATCATGTGTGCTCAAAACCCTTCAATGGTTGTTTCCCTGTTGCTTTCTGAATAAAGTCTAGACTCAGTTTGGCAATCAGGCCTTTCACACTATTTTGCCACCCTACCATCGTTTTATCTCATTCAACCTTGGACTCTTCATGCAACTCATTGACTTAGAATCCCTTGTATAAATTCTATCCTTTCCTGCTTCTATATCTTATCTCAAGCTATGTACTGTATTGGAATACCCCTTTCCTCCATCTCTGCCTTTTGAATTCATGTGCAGGCTTCAACCCTAGCTCAAATGCCATCTCTTTCATGAGGCCTCTTTGCTTTCCACTTTCGGAAATGGGTGTTTCTTTGTAAGACCTCATACAGTACTTTGGACCTTTATTATGTATTTATAATACTCTCTTGTCTATTATAGATATTTGTGTATGTTTCTAGGTAAGTGTCATAAGGGCAAGTGTGGTGTGTGTGTGTGTGTGTGTGTCCCCTCAAGGCCTAGCACATTGCTCTGCAACCTCACAATACTATATTAAATAACACTTCTGCCACTCATTTCTTTTATTTCTAAAGTGATGGCATGATGATATGTAAGATGCTTTAGAGACAGCACAGTGCTGTGGAAAGTGTGCTGAACTTGGAGTCAGAGGACCTGGGTTTGAATCCTAGTATTTCTACTTGCTAGCTATGTGACCTTGGGCAAATAACTGAATGTCTCTGTGCTTTAGTTTCCTGATCTGCAAAATGTGGGGTTGGAGTAGATTCCTTATCTGTAAGCTTATGACCCTGCGAACCTTTCAGTTCTAAAGTACTGTAATTATGCTAATGTTTTAGCTGAATGCATGTGCTGAAGATGAATGTTCTTTTTCTGATTTATACATATTTAAAAACATTTATTGCTATTTTCTGTTTGTATATAACCTTACTTTTCCAGTCTATCCCTTTTCCCTTCTCCACCCAGTGACCTGAGAGAGAGAGAATGTAATTCAAAGTAATTCAGGTATCAAAGGAGCCTGATAATTCCACCCCCATAGTTATTTCTCAAACTCTACAAAGAAGGGAGGGAGAGGTAGTTAAGTTTTTCATTTCTTATTCAGTGCCAGGCTTTTTTATTATAATCATGAAGGACTCAGGGTTTTTTCTTTAATTGTTGTTTTTTCCATTTACACAAATTGTAATTGTGTATATTGATTTTAATTTTTCTAAAGCATTTGGGAAGGAGTGTTAAGATTAAATATATTTATTTTCATTTTAAAACTGTAGAAATGAAAATTATGATAATTTTGATTTCAAGGTTTGGTGTTTTCATTTACATGATTGTTGTCCATTGTGTATATTGGTTTTAGTCATTGTATATACTAATTTATAATTTGTGGTTCTGATAAAATTTGTCACTGGGATAAGATTAGAAAGATTGTGAATTGGGATCTTAATTTTTTTATAGCGTTGCAAAATTTTGTCCCATCTTCGTATCAATTTAGGAAATTTTTGTTATGTGTAATAGCAGACCTTGTGGATCCTCTCCCTCAGAATACTTGTCTTTGTAACAATTCACAAATACAGTGTCATTGAGTGATGTAAGATTGAGATAATATCACCAAAAAACTTTCCTGACCAAAATTAAATAGAAATTAATATTTAAGACAAAAAATTCTATGTCATTATAATTCTTCACAGCTATATCTATTTTGTTTCATAAATTTTAGACATTACAGTTATTTTTAAGCATGTTTAGATTGTAGATCTCCTCTGAGGCAGTGTAATAGCAATTAAGGTGGGAGAATTTCTCGCAGTCCTTTATTCCACTGTATTCTCCAAAATTTTACAGTTTGAGCTGGCTCTTGAACCTTTGCAGGGTTAATTTTCCATCCTTTACTTTTTATATGGTCAATTAATAGTGTCTCCACTTCTTTTACATTTTCTCCCTGTATCATGATGTCATCTATGTAGTGAGTAAGCTGTATACCAGGTAACTTTAATTCATCTAAATGTTCAGCTACAACCCTGTGGCAAGTAGTTGGGCCATGAAGATGTCCTTGTGGCAGGCGTGTAAACATATACTGTTGGCCTTGCCAAGTGAAAGCAAACTGGTCCCATTGCTTGGAGTCTCCTGGAATCGTAAAGAAGGCATTGACCAAATCAATAACTCATACCAAATCCCCTCGTGTTTCTGGATTCTTTCTATTAAAGTAACAGTATCTGGAACAGCAGCATACAAGGGAGGAGTCACTTTGTTCAACTTTCTATAATCCATCTGACTTTCGAACTGGCCAGACAAGGTTGTTCCATTGAGTGGTTGTAGGGACTAACACTCTTGCTTTAACATGTTCTTTTATAGTATTAGCAATTTCATCTTGCTCACCTGGCACACGATACTGCCTCAAAGTAACTACTTCAGAAGGTTCAGGCAAAGTGATTGGATCCATCTTTATTTTCCCCACTAAAACTGCATTAACTCCTATTTTTCTCATGACAAATTGGTATTTCCCTTCAGGTAAATTCAAGGTCATACCCTTCAATATGTCTATTCCAATGATGTATTCAGGAATAGGCACAATAACCACAGTATATTCTTTCTTGGGCAATTGTCTAATTTTCATCATCAGTTTAACTTGTCTGGCTGATATTTCAGCCCTTCCTAATCCTGTGATGGTAATAGGAGTTCCATGCTTGAACTTGTCAGGATTTCCATAGATAAGGGTGGCCTTTGCCCCAGTGTCTATTAATGCCCTAGTTACCATACTTGAACCATTTTTCTAATATATGGTCAAATTAATGTGGGGTCTGTAATCTGTATTTCTTTAATCTGTACTGGGGTGTGACCAATTTCCTAGTCTTCCTGAAGATGCGACTCATTTGGGTATGAGGGTTCAGCATCTGTAGCATCTATAGGGGCAGTTCTTCTCTATTACGTCTGTTACCAAGCCCCTTATCTCGGTGCATTCTGTACAGTTCATTCGTCGTAATACCATCTATCATTTCAAACTCTACCCCTGTTCTCAGTAGAGCAGTGAACATTTCTTTTCTTGTCACTTTGTTTTGACTCCGAATTTGCTCTCGAGGAGATCTGTCTCTTCCCCAGTCTCCAAAGTCATTTAACTGTGAAATCTTATCTATCACCTACTTCTCCAAGTAGCAGAGTCAACATCAGGTGTTTATAAGCAGGAGGAGCTGTCTTAACTATTAAATTTCTATGAGACCCCCAAGGGAGCATCATGGTATGTATCTGTGATTCCTGTCATAACAGCAGTCTTCATTACCTCCTCCTTTAGCTTGATGATACAGTCTCTAAATGAATACCAAGGTTTATTCCCAGTGGGCCACATAGAATCAACAGGATATTTTTTATTACATCCATCAGCTACTACAGCTAACAGACTAGTCATACTGTTGCCATCTCCTTGCAGATGATAATCCCTAAAAGCTTGCTGAACGAAAGGATTCTAGCTGATATCTGTGAATCTCATACAGTCCACATAATCAACAAATACTCCCGCAGCCCCTTTGATCACTGATTCTCACTATTGAAGATATTAATGATTTTCCCTTCTTTGGGTGAATCTACTCAAAATGTCTGTGATTTCTTGCTGTGAAAAATCTTCCAAGACTTCCCCTGTGACTGAGTTACCATCTTGGATTTCCCTCCTCCTTCGCACTATGGGACGCATTTCTGTATGAGTATGTATCAATTTCTCATTCTCTGTGTGAGGAACATCATGCACCATAGTAGCATTTCGAGCCTCAGTTCCTGACATTGTTTCATTCTCTCCCAACTCCCTTTCCTTGCCACTATGGCAAGGAAACCTGGGCTGAGTTGAGATGCACTTTTGAGCCATTTGGCCTCCTGTTTCTCCTAGCCACATCAACGGCAAAATTCTCATTTGGGCCAGTAGACTCTTGAGCAATAACTTGTTCTCCTGCTGCCTGAGATTCCCCATCTTGCTGTGGTATAGCAGTACCCCCATTTCTTTCACTTAGTTTCAGTCTTTCATATAACAGCCAGTAGGCTGATAACATCATCCAGCTTTGCCTAGATTGTGATGCCGGCAGTTCTTCCCCTGGCTCAATTCTAATCTCTCACAAACATCTTTCCAAATCCCTAGGGTCTCCCCTCTGTAGCCTTGGTTCCCAGTTTCCAGAGTCCAGCTCCTTTAGCCATTCCTTTGCTAGGGAGGAATAAGATGGATCCTCCCACCCTGGAATGGTCATCTCTTCCTCTGAAGTCCCTCTGCTTCTAAATAGAGATTTTATACCCTGCGATCCCATCCTGGTAACCAAATACATCAGTAAGGCAAGATTCATGACCTGGAGGATGACCATGAACATGCCTGTATGGTTCAGAATCGCAAAGTATGAAAAACTCCAGGTAGAAGGCAAAGGAAGTATAGCATTTATTTAGGCACCAAAGAATCAGATCCCAGAACCAGTAATTCCAGTTCATTATAGCAGTAATTGTATTCCATAACCAGCAAGCCCACGTCAATGTAGCAACAAGATTAAAACGCAGTATCACAGCAAAGAGCCAAGTCATCCTGTAACCTTCCTCCCTGCTAGGGCCCTCCCATAAACAATCACTCACAAATCCTAGCTGTTTTGTTTGCCTGTGTCATTCCCCCCCCCCCCCCCCCCCCCCCCCAATCCTCTGGTCTGCAGCTCTCTGATCTCCACTCTCCCCTCAGCACTCTCTTCTGCAGCTCTGTGGACTTGGAGTTCTTACTTCTTGTTGGGCTGAATTCTGAAGTCTAGCTTCTCTTCTGACTTCTGAATTCTTGGTTCCCAATAGTTACCTTCTGGGTGTACTATGTTCTTTTTAGGGCCTGAGGGCTTCATGCCCAATAGGCAAAAGTGTGTGGGAAAGATCTTTAATCACTGATTGGCATCACAAAGGTATGGGCCTGCCTCACCTGAGGCCTATTGAATGGGTAGGAAAGATCTTCACTCACATTATCACTACATTCAGCCCCAAGATCTTTCACATCCAGTACATAGGCCACTTGTGTCTGAATAGGCATTAACATTTCTTTTTTTTTTTTATTTCTTTATTTATTTTTAGTTTACCACACACGGTTCTACATAGTTTTGAGTTCCAGATTTTCTCCCCTCCCTCCCCCCTCCCTCCCCAAGACGGCATGGAATCTCATATACCTGTCATGTATAACTTTGCATTGAATTAATTTATGCACTAGTCAAGTTGTGGAGAAGAATTTTGACCAATGGAATGAATCATGAGAAAGAAGAAACAGAAACAAAAAAAAAACAACCCAAAAAGAAAAACAAAAGAGAAGCAAAAAAGGCGAGCATGTAGTGCGCCTCGATCTGTATTCAAACTTCACAGTTCTTTCTATGGATGAAGATAGCATTCTCCATCTTGAGTCCCCTGGAGTTGTCCTTGCCCCTTAGGTTGCTGAGAAGAGCGCAGTATGTCAGGGTTGGTCCTCACGGGATCCACATATCTGTGGCTGTGCATAACGTTCTCCTGGCTCTGCTCCGCTCACTCAGCATTATGTCGTGTAGGTTTTTCCAGGTTGTTACGAAGTCTGCATCATCCCCATTTCTTATGGCACAATAGTATTCCATCACCTTCATATACCACAGCTTGTTCAGCCATTCCCCAATTGATGGGCATCCCTTTGATTTCCAATTCTTGGCTACCACAAAAAGAGCTGCTATAAATATCCTTGTACATATGGGTCCTTTTCCCGCTTGTGTGATTTCTTTGGGATACAACCCTAGAAGTGGTATTGCTGGGTCAAAGGGTATGAACATATCTATAGCCCTGTGGGCATAGTTCCAAACTGCTCTCCAGAATGGCTGGATCAGCTCACAACTCCACCAGTGGCATTAACATTTCTTAAGTACAACAAAATACCCTCAAAATAAACACATCCCATTTGCAAAACACTTAACATAACATCTCATAACTAGAATGGCCACATGGCTCACTGTCTGCCCCTAGATCTTTGTATCCATTACATAGGTCATTGGGAAACTGGTGCCAAAATACCATAACAGTATGAGGATACAATGAGGATAGTATAAAAGTAAGTATACAGAACAATATCATCATTGCCTCCTCTATCAAATGGGGTTCAAAATCTTGGGGTAAGGGGCAAAGGTCTTGTCTTGCATAACTTCTGCCTGCTGAAATTGGATGTAGAGCTGTCCCTGCCCCAAGAGTTCAAGAGTCTATTTGAGAGGTCAGTTCTTTAACAAACTAGCACTTGGAACTTGATTGATGCCAGGTCCAGGGATGACACAGCACAGTCATGGACAGTGGGTGACATCCAGCTTAAGCAATCAGTCCTCTGCAGGCATAGGGTACTTAATCCTGGAGGAGACAGAACTAGCAAAAAAAGTTAAACAAAACAAAGGCCAAAAAGAGTAGGCAAATATGGGCTATTATCCTTCAAATAAAGTCACCTGCCTCTTTTTACTGAGACTCCAACAATGCCATAGCCAGACCCGGGTGGGAAATGTTTCTTTTCAAAAGGAACAGAGTGAGGAAACTAAGCTAGGAGGATCCCATCCTAGATAGAGACTAAGATTGTCCTCACTGCCTTTTCCCAGATGTACAGGGGAACACAATGGGAAAACTAAGCTAGGAGGATCCCATCCTAGATAGAGACTAGGATTGTCCACACGGCTTTTCTCCCCCAGATACGAACTTCCATTTGTTAATAGTACAAGATTGCATTCCCTCTGAGTGGTTTGTGGAGTATATTGGCATTAGCCATGCTTCTGGAGTACACGAGCCCGCTATCAAAGCCCTATTCACAGTAAAATATATGAGTCAAGGGCACAATTTGGTAATCATCTTCTCCTGAATAAACAACTGTTACAGTATTGTCCTTCCCATGCACTATGATTTCTGCAGCCTTTGGAATATTATCTGGCTTCGGTTTTACCCATACCTTAGCTTCCAATTTTATTCTGTCAATAGAACCAAACTCTTCCATTCCTCTACGAGGTATTCTTTTTTTCCATATCACATTCTCCAAATATTTGAAGGCAACAATTGTTCTCATCCTTACCCTATGAATCTCTTTCCAGGCAAAAAAAGGTCCAGCTCTTTCAGCCATTCTCTGTATGGCATGAACTCAAGAGTTCTTTATCAACCGTCCTGATTGTCCTTCTTTGGATGATCTTCAGTTTATCAATGCTATTCTTAAAATGTGGCGCCTCCAAGTGAGTGCAATGTCCCAAATGTGATCTGACCAAGAGAGAATACAAGGTTGTGTGCTTACAGGCTAGAGATTCGTTCACAGCTAAATTTTTAGGCATCTGTTTACTACCACTGAGCTTGTTGTTGTTTATTTGACTTTTGCTTTTGAAGAGGATCAATGACATCACAAGTGATATCTTTACTCATGTTTGAATTGGATTTAAGTGAGGCAGAGTTGCACCAAGTTGTCAGCCTCACTGTCTCTTCCATAGTCATCAAAGTCTAGTGGCAGGACAGAAGTCAAGATGACTGGCAATAGGCTGAGATATAGTGGATGATTTTAGTTTTTTTGATGTCTAAGCTCCCCACAGTGCCTACTTCAGCCACCTTCATGGCCCTTCAGTGGAGCAAATTGTTCTCATCTGCCCCTTCCACTAGAAAAAGGCTTCACATGCTTGGAATAGACATCCCCTTAATTCACTGACAGGTTTGAGGCCTGTCAGTTACCCTCAATCTGGTTTTGCCGGTCTACCAAGATGGTTTACCAGATTGTGGCTCCTGTGCATGCTACAGTGTCTTGGAGCCACAGGTGAGAGAGAATTGGGTGAAAAGTGGACACCAAAAGTGAATGAGCAGCCCTGAAAATGGCTTGGGAAGCCCTCACACCGGAGGTGCTAGTCCTCCTGGAACATACCATATACCCACTGAGATAGTAAACCACTGGGGAGCTGGTGGGGGTGGGGTTGAGAAAGGAAAGTAACAAGATGAAATGAGAATTTTAGGAAAATTAATCTAATAGCAGTGAGCTGGAGATACTGGGGTAGATGGAGACAAAAGTCAGGGAAACTAATATTAACCTAAAAGAAAAAGTATTGAATTTAAAATGTTCTTCCTTTAAAACACACACACATGCACACAGAGACACATACACACACAGACACAGACATGTATATGAAACACTTATACCTCATATAGTAATAAGCTATTCACTAATGATTTGTCCTGAGTTAATCTTTACTTCTCTTATGCTTTATTACTCTACCTTATACTTCTTTTCTTCTATCATTCTTCAACTTCATCATTTCTGCTGTCTTCACTATTGTCAGCTCTTTCCAACTCTAAGAAATTATCTTTATTTCCACCCACAGAATTTGAAATACATCATGTACAACTTTTGCTCTGAAATGAAAGTTACTTGATTCCATAGTATCTTCACCTAATCATGAAATAATTTTCCTTTTTCTCCACTACATGGTTCTTACATACACATTTGATTCATTCAGTCACTCATCAGATATGTGTTGAGAACCATTGTTCTTAGCAGTGGGGAGGATGAATACAAAATATTTTAAAGTCGTACTACCTAAGAGGAAATAAATATTATAATGTAGTCCAGTCTCTGCCACCAGCAAGACTTGGTGATTTACTGAACTATGTCTTAGGACCTCAGTAAACTGGAGAGGATATTTGCATTTGTTCAATCATTTATTACAAACATTTATTAAACACTATACCTGCTCTGTCCCCTCATCTCTGCCTTATCATGGTGGAGAGGCTTGTATAGCTCAATGAAACTATGAACTACATTAAAAGTATAAAAGCTGGCTTGAAGCATAATGTTAAAAAAAACCAAAAAACCCAGAAACTAAGATCTTGGCAACAGGTCCCATCACTTCCTGGCAAATAAAAGAAGAAATGGAAGCAGTGTCAGATTTTGTGTTCTTGGGCTCAAAGATCACTGCAGATGGCCATTGCAGCCATGAAGCTAAAAGATGCTTGCTCCTTGGAAGGAAAGCTATGGCAAATCTAGATGGCTTATTAAAAAACAAAGACATTACCTTGACAGCTAAGGTCTGTAGAGTCAAACTTTGATTATTTTCAGTAGCACTGTATGGCTATGAGAGCTGCATTATAAAGAAAGCTGAGCACCACAAAATAATTGCTTTTGAATTGTGGTGCTGGAGAAGACTTTTGAGAGTCCCTTGGAAAGCAAGGAGATCAAATCAGTCAGTACTTAAAGAAACTAATTCTGGCTGTTCACTGGAAAGTCAGATACTGAAGCTGTAGCTTTGGCCACATAATGAGAAGATGGGACTCACTGGAAAAGACCCTGATATTGGGAAAGAATGAAGGCAAAAGGAAAAGGGAATGGAAGAGGATGAAATGGATAGATAGTGTTATGGAAGCAATGACCATGAACTTGGACAGACTTTGGAGATAGTGAAGGATAGGAGGGCTTGTTGTGCTGTGGTCCATGTTGTCATGAAGAATTGGACACGACTGAGCAATAACATGTGCCAGGCACTCTGCTTAATGATGAGGATGCAAAGAAAAGCAATAGATTTTATTATGTTGATTTGTTCTACCCATGAATAATTACTATTTCTCCACTTATTTAGATTTGTCCTTATATGTGTAAAGGCTGTTTTGTAATTGTGTTCATAGAATTTTTATGTATGTGTTGGTAGGTAGACTCCCAAATATTTTATACTATCTGTAGTTATTTTAAATACAATTTGTCTATCTCTTCTTGCTGGATTTGGGTGCTAACTACAGAAATTCTGATTATTTATGTGGGTTTGTATTATATCTTACACCTCTGCTAAAGTTGTTAATTGTTTCAGCTAGTCTTTTACTTGAGTGTCCAGGTTTCTCTAAGCAAATTGTCATATTATCATCATAAGTTATACTTTGGCTACATATATTTCCTGTTTCTTTCTCTTATTTTATTACTGTAGTTAGCATTGTTAGCACAGTATTAATAGTAATGATGATAATGAACATTTTTACTTCAGTTTTATTGGAAAGGCCCCTAGTTTATCCTCATTGGAGATAATACTGGCTCTTGGTTCTAGATAGATACTACTTATCATATTGAGGAAAGCTTCAGTTATTCCATTGCTTTCTTATATGTGTACGTGTGTGTGTGTATATATGTATGTGTGTGTGTGTGTGTGTGTGTGTGTGTTTGAATGGGTGTTGTATCTTGTCAAAAGCTTTTCTGCATCTGTTGACATGATTTTTTTTTTGTTACTAATATGGTCAGTTATGTTTATAGCTTTCCTTAATATTGAACCAGTCCTGTATTCTTGGCATAAATCTGAACTGGTCATTATGGTCAAAGATTAAAATCTTTGTTATATGTTGCTGTGGTTGCCTTGCTAATATTTTATTTATTATTTTCTTATCAGTATTCATTAGGGATATTTATAGTTTTCCTTCTCTCTTTTTCCTTCCTAGATTAGGTTATATGATAGAAGAAATTTGGTAGGATCCCTTTTCTAATTTTTTTTTGAGGGGGGAGGGTGGGGCACTTGGGGTGAAGTGATTTGCCCAAGGACACACAGCTAGTGTGTCAAATGTCTGAGGCAGGATTGATCCTCTACTCATTGTGCCACCTAGCTGCCCCCCCCTTTTCCTATTTTTTCTGAAACAATTTTTATATCTATGGAATTAATTATTCCCTAGATGTTTGATAGAATCTACTTATAAATTCATTTGGTCTTGGGATTTTTTTCTTTTTCTTTGGGAGTTCATTTATGGATTTATGGATTGTTTAATTTCTACCAAGGTAGAGTTATATAAGTACTCTTCTGTTAATTTGGGCAATTAATATTTTTGTAAATATTAATCCATATCATTTAAAGTGTTGGTTTTATTGGTATGTAATTGGGTGACATACCGTCTAATAATTTCTTTTGTTCTCCTTTGGTTATGATTTAACCTTTTTCATTTTTAATATTGGTAATTTGATTTTCTTTTTAAAAATCAAGTAAGTTAATGGTTTATCTTATTTTTGTGATTTAAAAGAACAGTTCCTAGTTTTATTTATTTAGTGTGTTTTGTTTTTTGCTTTCAGTTTTGTTGATCTCTTTTGATTTTCAGAATTTCTATTTTGGTGTGTAGTTGAGGGTTTTAAATCTGTTGTCTTTTTCTCTAGCTTTTAAAAATTGCATGTCCAATTCGTTGATCTATTCTTTCTCCTTTTTATTGGTGAAAATGTTTAAAGATATAAAATTTGCCCTAAGTACTGCTGTGGCTGCATCCCAAATGTGAATCAATATGAGTTGAATGAAATTTTTGATTATTTCTATTTGTTCTTTGACACACCCATTCTGTGGGATTAAGTTATTTAGTTTCAAGTTAATTTGTAATTTTTGCTTCAAACGTTCTTTATTGAATACTGCTGTTACTGCATTATGGTCAGTAGAAGATTCATTTAATATTTCTACTTTTCTGCATTTGTTTGTGAGGTTTTTATCCTCTAATATGTGGTCAGTTTTTGTGAAGGCATCATTCACAGCTGAAAAATATGTCCTTTATTTTTCCGTTTAGTATTCCACAGAGGTCTTTTCAATCTAACTTTTATAAAAATCTATTTAGGGCCTTCATTTCATTTTTGTTTCTTTTTTGGTTAGATTTATCTAGGTCTGAAAGGATAAATTGATTCTCTCTCTATAATAGTTTTATTGTCTGTTTCTCCCTGTACCTCATTTACCTTTTTCTTTATGGATTTAGGTGCTATGACATAGCATGCATATATATTTAATATTAATATTACATCACTATCAATGGTACCTTTTAGCAAATTTACCTGTTTATCTCCTAGGTCTATTTTTGCTGGTGCTTTGTCTGAGATAATAATTGCTGCCCTTGCTTTTTTTACTTTAGCAGAAGTCAGTCAATCAACATTTATGAAATACCTACTGTGTGCCAGACATTATGCTAAGTACTGAGGACAGAAAGAAAGAAAAAAGAGAGCTCCTGCTCTTGAGGAGAGACAACATGCAAACAATTCTGTACAAACAAGCTACATGCAGTTTCCCTCATTAGATTATAACTCCTTGAAGGCAGGGACTATCTCTCACCTCTTTAGATATCCCCGACACTTAGTAGGCCCTCAGTAAATGCTTATTGATTGATTGCAGGATAAATAGGAAAGAATAGAGAGAAGGCACAATAATGAATTGTCATTGGAAAAGTCTTCCTGCACAATGTGGAATTTTATCTGAGAATTGAGGAAAGCTTGGAGGTGTGGAGATGAAATGGCATTCCAGACATAGGGGAAAGCCACTAAAAATGTCCAGAGTCAGGAGATGAGGGTCTTGTGTGAAGCATAAAATGGAGGCCAGTGTCACTGGATCGAAGAGTATATGGAGGGGGGTGTAAGATGTAGCAAGACTGAGAAGTTAAAGAGGCACTAGGATATAAAAGAATTATTTAAAAGATCTTAGAGGATTTTATATTTGATATTGATGATAGGGACCCTCTAGAGTTTGAGTATGGGAGTGACATGGTTGGACCTGTGCTTTAGGAAAATCATTTTAGTAGCTTAAGTGTAGGATGAACTGGAGTGAGGAAGACTTTTTTTTTTTAAGTCATGCAGTACATATCCATAATAGTCATGTTGTAAAAGAAAACATAGACAAAAAAAAACTCAAGAAAAATAAAGTAAAAAAAAAGTGTGCTTCAGTCTGTATTCAGATGCTATCAGTTCTTTCTCTGGGGTGGATAGCATTTTTCATCATAAGGCCTTCAGAGTTGTCTTGGATTGTTATATCGCGAGAATAGCTAAGTCATTCACAGCTGCTCATCTTACAATATTGCTGTTACTTTGTACCCAATACATTTCACTTTGCATCAGCCCATACAGATCTTTCCAGGTTTTTCTGAGAGCATCCTGCTCATCATTTGTTATAGTATAATAATATATCATCATAATTACATACCACAACTTGTTTAGCCATTCCCCAATTGATGTGCATCCCCTCAATTTCTAATTCTTTACCCCCAGAAAAGAGCTGCTACATTTTTGTACATGTAGGTCCTTTTCCTTTTTGTTTTTTTTTTTTAATCTCTTTTGAGATACAGACCTAGTAGTGGTATTGCTAGGCCAAAGGGTTTTATAGCTCTTTGGGCTTAGTTCCAAATTATTCTATAGAATGGCTGAATCAGTCCACGACTCCATCAACAATGCATTAATCTTTCATTTTACCCCCATTCCCCCAACATTTGTCATTTACCTTTTATGTCCTATTAGCCAATCTAATAGGTTTGAGGTAGTACTTCAGAACTGTTTTAATTTGCATTTCTGCAATCAATAGTGAGTTAGAATATTTTTTTCACATGGCTGTAGATAGCTTTGATTACTTCGTCTGAAAACGGATTATATCTTTTGATCATTTATCTGTTGGAGAATGGCTCATATTTTTATAAATTTGACACAGTTCTCTACATGTTAGAGAAGTGAAGCCTTTATCAGAGAAAATTTCTTCAAATTTTTTTTCACAGTTACTATTGCTAACTGTATTTCCCTCCATCCTTTTCTCCCTACTCTCATTTATTCTATTCTTTCTCTCCTTTTTCCTTGTCCCTCCTCAAAAATGTTTTGCTTCTGATTACCCTTTCCTCCAATCTGTCCTCCCTTCTAACACCACCCCACCTGTTATCCCTTTCCCTTCCTACCTTCCTGTAGGGTAAGATAGATTTTTATACCCTGTTGCCTGTGTGTGTTATTCCCTCTTTGAGCCAGTTCTGATGAGACTAAGTTTCATTCGTTCCCCCTCACCTCCCCACTCTTCCCCTCCACTGTAAAAGCTTTTTCTTGCCTTTCGTATGTGAGATAATTTACCCCATTCTACCTCTCCCTTTCTCTTTTGTCCAGTGCATTCTTTTCTCTCTCTCCTTAATTTTATTTTTTAGGTATTATCCCTTCATAGTCACCTCACATCTGTACCCTCTGTGTATATATGCTCCTTCTAACTACTCTAATAATAAGAAAGGTACAGATATCATCTTTCCCGTGTAGGAATGTAAACTATATAACCTTCTTAAGTCCCTTATGATTTCCTTTCCTGTTTTCCTTTTTATGTGGGACAAACCACAGGCTCAAAATAAACAAAAACAGAGGTGTCTCGGTTTTCTCAAGGTAGAAACAAAACAGAAGCTTTATTTGATCAAGTCTCGCGAGAATTGAGCATCTCCCACTACCAGGGTGGGATGGTAGTGCAGAGAGGCAAGGGGGAGAAGGCAAGCAAGGGGATATATAAACTTGTACAAACAATTCTAAGAAATTCCACCCCTAGAGGCTGGACCCCTGTCCCTATTTGCTGGGACAGGTGGCCTCACAATCTATCCCAGAATAAGTTTATCCAATACTAGCACAGAAACTACAGAATTACCTTATAGGGAAATCTCAATGTTAAGATGACGGCATGCGAGTAGGCTAGGGGAGGGGGAGAGGGGGAGACCACCTGATTTCCCCGAAATCATATGATTTACAGGAAAACGAAACTTAGGCCTAGTGAGGTCTACATCCTAACTAAATTTGTACTATCTGAGTATTACCTTGCTTGATTTATTTATGGGAAGCTTTCACAAACAATCTTGTATCCCACACACTTTTTAATGCTTCTCTTGAATCTTGTATTTAAAAGTCAAATTTTTCTGTTCAGCCCTGGTCTTTTCATTAAGAATGCTTGAAAGTCCTCTATCTCATAGAATATCCATTTTTTTCCTCTGAATGATTATAATCAGTTTTCTGGGTAGGTGATTCTTGCTTGTAATCCTAGCTTCTTTGCCCTCCAGAATATCATATTTCAAGCCCTCTGATCCTTTAATGTTGAAGCTGCTAAATCTTGTGTTATTCTGACTGTGGCTCCAATACTTGAATGGTTTTCTTTCTGGCTGCTTTGAATATTTTCTCCTTGACCTGAGAGCTCTGGAATTTGGCTGTAATATTCCTGGCAGTTTTCATTTTGGGATCTCGTTTAGGAGGTGATTGGTGGATTCTTTCAATTTCTGTTTTATTCTCTGGTTCTAGAATATCAGGGCAGTTTTCCCTGATAATTTTTTGAAAGATGATATCTAGGGTCTTTTTTTGATCATGGCTTTCAGGTAGTCCAATAATTTTTAAGTTATCTCTCCTGCATCTGTTTTTCCAATGAGATATTTCACATTGTCTTCTATTTTTTCATTCTTTGATTTTGTTCTATTGATTCTTGGTTTCTTATAAAGTCATTAGCTTCTATTTGCTCCATTCTAATTTTTAAGCAATTGTTTTCTTCAGTGGTCTTTTGGACCTCCTTTTCTATTTGGCCAATTCTGCTTTCTAAGGCATTTGTCTCATTGGCTTTATTCAACCTCTTTCGCCTTTTAGCCTACTCTGTTGCTTAAGTTGTTATTTTCTTCAGTATGTTTTATGTCTCCTTCACCCAGCTGTTGACTCTTTTCTTGTGATTTTCTTGCATCACTCTTATTTCTCTTCCCAGTTTTTCCTCTCCCTCTGTTATTTTCAGAATCCTTTTTGAGCTCTTCCATGGCCTGAGACCAATTCATATTTTTTCTTGGAGGCTTTGGATGTAGGAACTTTGACTTTGGTATCATCATATTAACTTTCTATAGTCAGAGGTGTTTTTCCCCCGTTGTTTACTCATTTTCCTGGCCTATTACTTGACTTTTAACTGTTTGCTAAAGTAGGACTCTGCTTCCAGGGTGGAGGGCACACGGTCCCAAGCTTCAGAATTTTTGTGAAGCTCTTTGCAGAGATACTTCTACGGACCTGAAAGTTTTCAGTTCTTCTGAAGTGGTATGATCTAAGGAGAGGTGTTTTCTACTCTCCTGGCCTGTGCTCTGGTCTGTGAGTGACCACAAGCACTCTTTTCTGCCCTAGAACTGTGAAGAGGGGCCCCCTTCACTGTGGCTCCAAGCTTTACTATGCTAGTACTCTTCCTCCCCCTGGGACTGCCATCCAGGTCTGAGACCTGGATCCGAGTGTGGGCAAAGCAACAGAGTCCTGCCTCAGTGCTAGCAAAGAGACCCCTATAATCTCCTTCTGACCAGTTGTTTGACCCCCTTACTGCCGGTGGGCTGAGACCTCTGGAAGCAGCTGCTTCTGCTGCTGCTTCAGTAGCTTCCAAGGCCTGCTACTGGCCTGCTGGGGCCGGGCTGTGTTGGCGGGGCCATGTTGGCAAGGCCTATACTGGACTGTGCTCCACTCCCACTCTGGCGTGACAGATCCTTCCTGCTGACCTCCCAAGTTGTCTCTGGTGTTTGTGGGCTCCAGAAAGCACCACTGGTGTCTGCAGTTCAGTCTCCCCACGGCCTGTTCTGGGCTTCTTGGGGCCTGGTCTGTGCTGGTCTGGCCTGCGCTGGGCTGCACTCTTCTCTCAGCCTGCTGCAAAAGACCTTTTCTGCTGACCTTCCAAGTTGTCTTGGGCTGGAAATTTGTTTTATTCTGTCTTTTTATGGGGTTTGCTTCTCTAGAATTTGTTTACAGCCATCTTTAGAAAGGTATTTGGAGGGTTTTAGAGGAGGGCTCAGGTGAATCCTTGTTTTTACTCTGCCATCTTGGCTTCACCACCTATAGAATATCAAAAAGATTTTTGTGATAGGCAGACCAACGAGTTATGTGTAGTAGTAATCTAGGCTTGACAAGGGGAACACCTATACCATGATGATGTATCGGAGGAGAGAAGGCAGCATTTTTGAGACATTACAAAAGTAAAATTTGATAGGCCTTGACAACAGATTACATATAGAGATGAGAAAGAATAAGGAGAGATGAGAATGACACTTAGATAATGAGGCTGGGGGAATGGGAGGGTGGTAATAGGGAAATTTAGAAGTAAGGAGAATGTGGGGGAAAGTTGCTGTTTGTCCTTTGTTTTTGAAGAGGACCAATAACATCATGGCTGATGACTTGCACCTGAATTGGATTTTAGTGAGGTAGAGTTGCACAGTCTTCAGCCTCATTCTCTCTTCCAGAGTCATCAAAGTCCAGTGGCAAGACAGAAGTCAAGATGACTGATGATGGCCTGAGATACAGTGGATGACTTTGGCGTCTTCGATGTCTGACCAACCTCTAAGTTTTCCATATGCCTACTCCAGCCACCTTCATGGCCATTGGAACAATTTGTTCTCATCTACTTGTTCTTCCGGGGCAAGTCTTCACGTGCTTGGGGTAGACACCCCCCAACTCACTGATAGATTTGAGGCCTGTTGTTTACCCTTAGCCTGGTTTAGCCGGTCTGCTGAGACAGTTTACTGAAGTGTGGCTGCTGTGCATGCTACAGCTTCTTGGAGCCACAGGTTAGAGTTAGGTGAAGGTAGACACCAAAGGTGGATGAACAGCCCTGAAAATGGCTTTATAAGCCCTCACACCAGAGGTGCTAGTTCCCCTCGAATACCCCACATGGAGGTGAGGAAGAGGAATGAAGATGTTTATACGCCTCCCTCCCAACTTCAGAAATTATTATACCCAGAACTTCCATGACCCCATATTAGAATGAAGAATGTAGCTCTTTGACATTACATTATTTGCTAGAAAGCCATCTCATTTTACATTCCCATGCTACGCATTTACCTGTTGTATTGCCTCTTCCTCCTGATCCTTCAGAGGTACCACCCTCGCTCAAGACAAGATTCATATCAGCATCACTTGCTTTGTGGCATCCCTAGCACACAGTCATAACCATGGACACATTTAATCAATTGTATTTGATGCCGATGATGGTGATGATGAAATTCATCTTTTAGCCACCATTATGCCCAGCATTATAGCTGGCTAATAGCAAATAACAACATATGACACTGCACTGGCTCAGGCCCACTTCAGTCTTCCAAAGCTAAGCCAGGGAGGCATGGATAAACAGAACCAGAAGCACTATTAACCGTTGGGATGAGAAACAACTCTGTCCTATGCAGGGCGAGGCTTATTATCTATTTTTGTAAATCTCAAAGCTCATACCAGTGTCTTGAACGTAGCATGCTTCCAAATGGGATCACTTATGCACATAAAGGAGTTGGTTTTGGCAAGAAGAAAGACATCCCTTTATGCAGGACAGGGTTGAAGGAGGATGCTATGGTAGAAGTCATCTGGGTCATGTGAGTGAGATAAGAGGAGAGGAGGGAGTTCATGCCACTTGGCCTTAATTTTTTTCAGTAAAATATGAGGTAAAGTTCTCAGCTGAGAGGATAGAAGAAAGGAGGAACCATGGGATGTTTGAGGAAGGGATGAAAAGGTTTGGAAGAAATGCTGTGGTGAGTGGGATAGTAATTTGATTATTGAGCTGTAGAAGGATTGCCTCGCGGCATGGAGGGCTCAGTTCAGGTTATGTGACATAAATCTGTAGTGAACCTAGTCTGTATGGTTGCATGATTTTCTCCACCTTCAGTCAGTAGCACATGCATAATAGGAGCAAGGGCAACATAAGGGGATTCTACTTCAGCCCCTTATTTTAACTTTGTGGGTTCTATCTCAAGTGTGTTTCTTGTAAACAGCACACTTTTGAATTCTACTCTCTAAACTATTTTGCTCTCCTTGCATTTTTATGGATGAGTTCATCCCATTCATATTCATAGTTATGATTGTTAATTGTCTATTTTCCTTCATCTTTTTCTCTTATACTTTATTTTCTCCTTGTTTCTCACTCAGTCATTAAGTTTGTTTTCCTTTTGATTAGTCTTTCCCTTTATTTCCCTTCCTCTTATTCACCCCCATTCTCTCCTTTTTCCTTGTTGGGTGAAATATATTTCCATATTCAATTCTTTATGTGTGTGTATTCTTTCCTTTAATCAGTTTAGAAGAGAGTGAGGTTCAAGTTTCACCTGACCCCCACTCCTTCCTTGTTGTGTAGATTTTTATTTGTGCATCCCATTTATTTAAGATAATTTTTCTCATTGTTTTTTTCTCCCTCATGCTTTTTTTTTTCCCTTGCCTTCTTGCTTTACCTCTTCCAGGAATTCTGGATGGACTTGTACCTAAGCTGTGTTTTTTCTTTGAGGCTGTGCTTATATATGTTTTGGAGTTATTCTTATCTTCTGAGTTTATTTCTTGATCTTCCCTGTTGCCATAATACTTTTTTTTTAATTGCTCATTCTTCTAGGCTATACCTGGACTCTGCTTACTTCTGGGGCGATGTCTGGACTGAGCTTTTGTCCTCCTGAGTTCTTCTGCTGCTTTCTTGGGATATTGAATGTTATGTTATTCCAGGATCTGAAGGACAACTCTGACTAGGGACCTTTGAGTTTTCAGTGCTCCCAAAGTGTTGTGATCTGGGGTAAAGTCTGGTAACTTCCCTCATGGTTTTGAGCTCTGTTAGTTTCTGACCCAGATTTGGGTCTGAGCAAGATCTCTCTTGTCTTCTCCTTGGTTGACATTTTCAGTAAACTGCTGCTGGAGTTAGTCACTATTGGCTTCTTGAGGGGTTCTGCAGGTTCAGGGTAACCAAACTCTGGGACTCCCTTTTGTCTGGGATATGTCCTCCGGTTAATATGCTGCAGACTTTAGCCAGAGCTGGAGGGTAGAACTAAGTCCCTGATGTGCTCCTGGGATTGGAGCCACACAATAACTCTAGCTTCTGAAGTTGTATAGTATATAGTTAGGCCTTCTGACTGATTCACTACCCCTACGTTCAGATCCCCTTGTTAGTCCACCCGGATCCTAGGAACTGGATAGTGACAGTGTTGCTAGATGGCACCTGTCCTGCATTCTGTTGTAGTTCAGGGACTCCCTTGGACCTCCTTTTGCCCTGGTGCCTCCTGCTCCAAGAATGAGTTAAGTACTGAGTCCCTGAGTACTGGAATGCTCTGCTTAGCCTCACGCTCCTGGCCGGACCTCATCCCCACTGTCTATAGAACTTTCTGTTTCCCCTGTGTCAACCTGACCTGACAAAATGATTCACTGTGATTTTTTTTTTCCCTTGGATTTCCCAATCAGATTTTGTCCGATGCCTTTTCTGGGACTCTGTGTAGGAGTTATGGTGGACAGCTGGGCTTCCTGCTACTCTGCCACCTTATCAGCCCCCTCCCCTACAATCTGTAAGGTCTGAGAGGAGAGGAGCTATGGTTCATACTTTTTATCTTTCTCATTGCTTAGCTCAGTACGTGTGCATGTCAAGGGCCTCAATTAGACATCACATCTGTAGAAATTCAAAATTTACCCATACAATTGAAATACGACTTTTTTTTGTCATTTACTAGCTTTGGCTGGCTATATCAATATGATATTTCTGTTGTTTTATGTATGTTTGAATGCTTTTTTGGTAGATTTCCCCCTCCATAAGCTTCTTGAAGGTAGGTCTCATGTCCCCATTTATTTTGTAATTCCAAATAGATGCTGAGTGTAGTGCTTTGCCACAGTGGGCGCTCAATAAATGCTGCTTGATGAGACACGTTGTATTTTTATTTCTCTTCTGCTTCTTTCCCCATTCACGTATAAAAAATATTTAAAATTTTATTTCAGGTATATTGTATTTTATTGCCCATATGACATAGTTTCCGAGTGCTATCGTTTCCCGCCTGTTAAACTCTTGGCTGCAGGAATGAAGGAAGTGACCAGAACTTGGAAAATTGTAGGTGGAATCACACATGCTAGTAGCAATTACACAGATGCCTGGATGGTGCTGGTAGCTGTTGGATGGGCCCGAGGTAATATTAACGTCATAAGTTATTACCTAATATTTTAGAATTGGGAAAGTTTCGGAAATAAGAAATTTTTGTTTTTAGACTCCTTATTCTCTGTGACATGAAAGCATCATCTTATTTTGGAAATTGCCATAATCAGTTAGGAATCCCCACAACCACAAAAGTTCATAGCTATTTATTGTGTTAGATATAAAGCCAACTTAAACATGTGATATAATAATTGGAAAATAATGTATTTAAAACCACTTGAAATTCTTGATTTCTTCTGTAATATAAATTGTGTTATCCTTGATAAATTGCGTTTTATTTTTGGATTTTTCATTTTAATAGTAGTAGTGCAATTTCTCTGCTCAGGTACTTTGTAATTTCTTTGCTATATGTTTGAGTTACAATTAATTTAGTACATTCTCCCAAGTTCATAGTAGGTGATTAAGTATACATGCATGAATGAAAATATCTTATTATTATGAATTTCTCATATTTTAGAACATAGAACACATTGAAATAAACAGCAAGATTTATGGGAAATTTTGAAATATCTGGAAAATTCTGGTCAGTTATAAAACCCTACTTAGATTTGGGTTTGTAGCCCTAACTTCTCTTGCTAATGGAATGTGAAACACAAATGTTATGGCAATGAAAGCACAAGACTGCCGTTTTTTCAGGACCTTAGGATATTGGTCAATTTTGGATATCTTGTAATCTGGAAAGTATGGTAATTTTGGGCCATAATTGTATGCTGAGGCAATTACCCCTGTGTATTTGAAACTTCTCTTTAGATTTTTTAGCTGGAAGATGTTATAGAATTATTATCATTTGGTTCTACTCAATCGGGTCAATAAACCAAATTTAAATAACATTACTTTCTGGGTTTTTAGGTGCTGGTGGTAATGTAATCGTAACGCTGGAGCAATTTCTAAGAGGGACTTGGAAACCTGAAACTAGCAAATTGCTGGAGATATCCTAGTAAGTTGGTGTAATTATAAGATCTTGTTATAATTGGAGTCAACATGAATTAGAGAAATCTAAACTGTGAAACTTAAGTACTAAAACCATATAGCATTAGGAAATAAAGTAAGGAGGCAACATGGTATCATAGAAGTGGGACTGGCCCTGAAGTCAATTCAGATCCCACCTCTGATATTTGGTATTTGTGTAACCTCCTTGGGCTTTAGATTCTTCATCTCCAGAATGAGGAGGTGGGACTGATGCCTTTGAGCTCCCTTGCAGCAGTTCTAGATCTATGAAAAAAATTTTTTTTGGTCTTTGAAAAATTTTCTGAAGGCTTTACACAAAGCTTTGTTAAAATAAAAACAAACAAACAAAACCCCTTGGGTTATAGTGGGGTTGGGAAGAATATTTTGTCACTAGATAGGAAATAAGGACATCTAAACATTTTTATAAGTGATTTCAGTGACAAGTTACCCAGGGAACCCTCCCGGTAGTTAAATATTGAGTTGATGGAGACAGATAGCAAGCGGTTGTCACAATATATTGTGAATTGGTTTAAAAAAAGTGACAGTTGAATTTCATAGTGGACAATTATAATTATACATTAACGTATATGGAGAAAAATAACCTGAAATGTGTTTATAAAATGATATTGTTTGAGCAGTCATTTTGAACCCATTAAAAGGAACTTGGAGTCATTGTCACATGTCTTTTGAAGATTTTGACATGGTGTGCTGCTGTAGACCAGTGTTAGGCATCATCAGAAAAATAATAGAAAAAAAGCAACTGAAATTTATAAAGCACTGTAGGGTTTGCAGGTGCTTTCCTCTTAACAGTCCTGTGAGGTAGGTATTGGAAGTTTTATTATCTTTCTTTTGCAGATGAGGAAACTGAGATTCAAACAAGTTGAGTGACTTTTTTAAGGTCATACCACTAGGTAATGTCAGAACCAGCATTTGAGTCGAAGTCTTTGCTGGTTCTTAAATCTAGTGCTCTTTCCACTGCCATCTGCTGGCCCTATCCTTATATAAAACTATGGTGCTACTGAAAACGAAGTCAGATATGCTGGAACTTTACCCCAAAAAGGAAGAAGAAGGTTCAGAGAAAGTGAACTGCAGAATAATCAAGGTGTTGGAAGGTTTCTAATGAAAACAGTTGTAAAAAATAAGACTCTGTAATATAAAAAAAATGAAGTATGAGAAAGTATAATATGGAAGTTCATAAATTTATGTATAGTATGTAAGTTCATAAAATTAAGACAGAGTAAATAGGCTTTAAAAAACCATTTCAGTGTTAACCATTTCATAGGGTGCTCCTCGAAGGTTGAAAGCTTTTTGATGTTTACTATTTACAGCACACTTATCATGTGAAGAGGTAGCATTGGCAGAACAAAGTAATATTAAAAAGATCGATAAAATTAATGAATAAATACTTCTACAATGGATTATTTGGGTTGGTGGCTATAACTTAAGCTTTTGATCTGATTATCTTAGAAAACAAACATATGCTTTGCAATGGTAATTTGCATTTATATGAAACTTTTAAGTTTACACAACACTTTCTTAGCAGTGACCATTATCAGTTACACAGTTAAAGAGTTAGCCCCATTTTGCAGACTCCGGTTACATCCCCCAAATCAGAATGTGTCTTAGCTGGGATTTAAACCCAGGTCTCCTAACATCAGGTCCAGTGCTCTTTCTGCTATACCATGTTGCCTTATTTAAATGTGAGTTATCATCATTATCATCATCATGATCATTATTCTTATTTATGGAATGGTGGTCTAACCTGGTATATTTCTACTTTGTAAGACATATCAAAATATGATTTGTCATTGTTTTTGTGTTAATATTAAAATCTGGTCATGCATCATCATGTAACATCAGAATCAGCATTCACTGAATATCAAAATGGTAAAAAAAAAATTTTTTTTACCCTAAGTTTATAATTCTTCACTAGTTGTTTCTATCTTGCTCCAAATAACTGGACCATTGGCTCATTGCTCTCTCTCTCTCTCTCTCTGTGTGTGTGTGTGTGTGTGTGTGTGTGTGTGTGTGTGTGTGTAATGTAGATATCTATATCTATATATCTAGATCTCACTGGATAAATTTACTGTATACCTATCATACTTTTTTTTAATGGCTTTTATCGTATGCTAGCATAAGTTTTATTCTCAGAGCTCAATGTCAGTGTTGTAAGAAAAAAAAAGAGTTGAAATCATTCCTAAAAGACTTAAGGCCTGTAGTGCTATCTATATGCATGCTTATGAATGTATATCTAGTGTGCCAAAAATGCATGTTGAATAGTACTCAGGTATACAGTATCAGCTGTAATGTCCGCATGACCTACATTTTTATACAGTTGTCTTCGGTAAGAAAAGGTGACAAAAAAGGTTAGCAATGCTATTTCTAAATTTTGAAAGTTTTCTATTGTCAGAAGTTTTAAAAGTATTTTGCTTTATGGATTTCTTATTTGGGCAACTGAAAAATTTATTAATTTTTACTATAATTTTATAATATTTACTCACAAGTGCTTGCTTTCTTAGTTATTTTTTTCATTCATTTTCTGTTTATTCTGCTAGATCTTCGAGACGACTAAAACCTTATATGTAAATATGCAAATATCAATTTTGTGGGAAATAGTGTGGTGTTGTTTTCCTTAGAGTCAGTGTCCTTGAATTATTTTGATTAATATTTCTTAGATGATTTGGGATGGGTCCCTTCTGGTTGAAAAGTAAAGTGTATGAGCCTTTTTAATTTTTACATTGGTTAAAAGTAGTATAGTTTAAATTATTTTCAGTGTCTACTTCAAGAATAATAAATCAAATCCTTTTTCTCATAGTAACTAACAAACAATCACTTTTATAATCTACATGTAGCTGCTTCTAGAGACTCCTAAATAGTCCTTGTCATGTATTGAAATTAACTCATATGCCTTGGTCTTTGCAAAAAGACCTCCTTGATCCTTTCTAATCAAACAGTTTAGACTTCTGCCTTCAAGAAATGACTTTGCTACATCCCTCTTTTCAGATAGGATCTGTAGGCCAGACCTAACTTCTATTTTACTTGACATCTCAGTTTTCAATGACTAAATTACAAAACAATTCCAACTGTTATTTTCACAGAGTAATAAAGCATATGGATAACTTGGTGCTTATACAATATATTTTAGTAGTTTTGGTAATTTTTACTTATATAAAGTTTATCCTTAGTTGCAAGTATGGATAAATAAAATTTTATTATAGTACTATCATTAAAATTCTGTACAAATAAAAAATATGACAAGAAGGCAATTTTGAAAGTATTAAGCTAGCTTTGACACTCCTGTGGGTACCCATCCATAAAGTGGGGATGATAATGCTTGAACTGCTTGTCTCACAGGATTGTTGGGGGAAAGAGCTTGGGAAATCTTAATGTGCTATATAAATCTGAGTTCTACCCATGAGTTATAGTAGTCTGATTTCTCTGTTCTAAAGTTTTGCAGCACTCTCAAACTATGTCTTTAAAGTTGTGATGAATTTATGATCTAGATATTATTATATACTGAATTAAAGCTCATTTTATTTTCAGCCCTGTGAAGATAACTCTGGTGGGAGCAGTTCTCTTCACATTACAGCACACAGAGAAGCTGCCGATTGAAAAACATAATCTTATGTTCTGCTACACTTTTTTTATCGTTGCCATGAAGGTGAGAGTCCAAAACACCTTTTAATTAATTTTTACAAATCCTGTATCAGCCATTCTCTTTCTTAGGAGAATTACATGAAGTTTAAGCACCGGCAGTATTTTTTGGTGGCTGAACTAGCTCAACAGGACGTTGGTAGTAGCATATGGGCACCAAGACAGTCATTAATAAGAGTTTCATTCTTAAAGCATTACTTTTCCCTTGGTACCCTACTGCTTTTTCTGGGACCAGAAGAGAGGAGTTCTGGGTAACTTGAAACAAGTTGAGTCCACACTGCCTAACGTGGAAAAGACGGTGGTGTCCTAGGGCTAGGTAGCAACACCATTCAGGTACGTGTGCTATCCTTTGGAAAGAAAACGCTGCAGCTCTAGGAAGTAGTTGGGGGTGGCCCATTGGATCATAGATTCACAGATGGACGGAACTTCAGGGATTGTCTAGTTCAGTGCTCTTGTTTTACAGATAAGGAGACTTAAACCCAGAGAGGTTGTACAGACAGTAACTGAACTGGGATTTGAATGCAGGTTCTGTCTCTCAAAATCCCTTAGTTGTTAGCGCTCTCAGCCTCCACAGATTTTCTTGTGTTTCTTAGCAGTATAACTGTTGCATCTCTCCAGTAGAATTTAATCTTCTTAAGGACAAGGACTGTTTCTGATTTCTTGTATTCTCAGTGTTTAGCCCAGTGCCTTGCATGTAGCAGGTACTTAAACAATGCTTGTTAAATGAATGAATGAAAATCTAGTGCTCTTTCCAGTCCATCACCCTGCTTCTCTTGTTGTAGAATAAGTTACAAGAAAGCATAATTCCCCATTCTTCATCAGCAGGGAGCATATTTTCATGTAAGGAAATTTGCCTAAACCAAGAATAATTTCTCAGTTGTGTCTCAAATTAAACAGAAACAGTCTTTTGCACTAAAAAAAATTACTTTTGGGATCTTGGAAAATTAATGTATTTTATACTGTTTGGTATGTAACAGTAGGGAACAATTGGCATAATACTTTTTTAATCTCTACATTGGTAACGGTCTGTGGTACAAATACTCTAAACATTTAAGGTGAACTGGGAAAACGTGGTCTGTTTCTCCTCCTTCCAATGACACACATAATAAACCCTTAAAATAAGGTTTCTTGATGCCTTCTTTTACATTGCAAACATTTTTGGATATACACCTTCAGCAAAACCCACTGATACAGGAACACCACATCAGACACTGTATGCAATACTCCATCACAGTAGTTCCTGCCTTTCTGGATGGCATCTTCCAGATATCTAGAAGAGAGAAATGTGTTTTTTTTAATGTGTTCTCCTTGTCACAGCTTTTTATCTATACTGTGAGTTCTTATCTGTCTTTTGCTAAAAATCTTCTATAGAAGATCTTCACAACATGTTGAAGGCTTTCCTCCTTTTTTGAAAAGAATTTTGGGAGGCATTTACTTGGTTTTCATCTCTTGTCATTCTTGGTACCTAGAATATAGACTTATCATTGTCTCTTTTTAAAATTAATTTAAAAAAATGAACAGAAATCTTTTATTTCTCTTACTACCCCTCATTGAAAAAAAAAGAAAAAGAAAAACATAACCTCGTAACAAATGTGCGTAGCCAAGTAGAACTTATTTCCACATTAGCCATGTCCAAAAAAATGTCAAATTCTTCATCCTGAGTGTGTCATCTCTCTGTTAGCAGGTGGGTGGCATACCTTATTGGTTCTTCAGAATTATGATTGGTTGTTGTGTCTTAAGTCTATAAAAAGTATTCTTTTCCCAATGTAGTTGTTATTACATAAATTGTCCTCCTTGTTCTGCTCACTTCATTCTGAGTCAGTTCATACAAATCTTTCTAGGTTTCTCTGAAACCATCCCCTTTATCTTTTCTTATGGCATAATTTGTTCAGTCATTCAGTCATGTCTGACTCTTAGTGACCCCTGTGGACCATAGCATGCCAGTGTTGTCTGTGGGGTTTTCTTTGGCAAAGATAATGGAGTGGTTCACCATTTCCTTCTCCAGTGGATTAAGGCAAACAGGTTAAGGGTCTTGCTTAGACTCACATAGTAAGTGTCTGAGGCTGGATTTGAGTCCAGTTCTTCCTGACTCCAGGACTAGTGCTCTGTCCACTGAACCATCTAGCTGCCTCATTATGTCACAGTAATATTCTATTATATAGTGATTTGTTTAGCCATTTCCCAATTAATGGGTAATTCTGGTTCTTTGCTGCTACAAAAAGAGTTGCTATAAATTTTTTGTACATATGAGTATTTTCTCCTTTTCTTTGATAGGATTTAGAGCCGGTAGGAACTTTATCCAGTTCCCTTGTTCTACAGATATGGAAATGGAGGCCTGGAGAGATGACACAGTTAGCTCAAGGATGCAGAGACAAGTCACAGAATTAAGCTCTGTCACATTCTAAACCCACCACATTTTAGACTGCACCATAGTGTGCCTATCCTACCTTTCTTGAAATCCTAGCAGAACGTCCAGGTCAAGATACCCCTTTGCCATTTAGAAATGTAGGACTAAAACTTTGGGCACAGGTTGGGAATGGAGATGGAGATCTCAGAGTCACCTGATTGGTTGATGAGAATTAGGTAAAGGCACCAAGGATATTTAACTTGTAGAAGAGAAGATTTAGAGCAAATGTGATAGTCTTAAAAGATTTAAAGGGCTGTCAAATGAAAGGATTAACTCTGTTCTGCAGTCCCAGGAGGGCAGAACTAGGAGTGATGATGGGTAGGGGTTGGAGAGAGATGGCAGATTAATATAAGGACAAGACTGCCTTATAATTAGAATCATCTAAAAGTAAAGTGGACTGCCCCGCACTAGTGAGTTGCATTTCACTACAGATTTCCCATCTATCACTTCTTATGGATTTTATGGAGGGATTTCTTTGTTACATGCTGAATTAGATTTCCCTGATTATCCTGAACAGATCTGAGATTCTTTGAGGTAATTATTGATGCCAGAGGAGTTGATAAGGTCACTTACATTACAGTAAGACCGTTTTTCCATATCATTCTTTGAAGAATGGGGGAAAATATTTTCAAATGAGGAGAAAATATAATTAAGGACATTGATCTCTCACCTTACTAACTTACATGTTGCCCCTCTGATGTATCTCTTATTCTCACCCAAATTTTTGGGAGGCATGTTTTTGTCATTTTATAACTTTGGGTTTGTAGATTTAACTTTTAAAGAGTTTCATTAATTCTTTAAAAAAATACCAGTGAAGGTGAATTTTTCTTCCAGATAGAGTGGCACCTTACTTGGTTTGAAGATCAAGGTGAATGTTTAGATGAAAAATTTATGTGTGTCTCTAAACACAAGTCCTTATAGCCTCTCTCCCATCATTGATTTATAATACTGAATTTTAATATACTATTTATAAATAGTATAGATCTTTATAGAATACAATTTTAATTTAATTGAAATAATCTCTTGATCTTTATTGAAATTAAATATTTAAAAGTTGTTTATTAAAGTACCATTTAAAACAAGTTATGTAGTAAGTTGATATCAGTGCTGAACTAGGTCTCTTCCAACTCTTAGATTCTGTGATTCTTTCAACTTTGCTGGTAATGCTAAATATTTTGCTTATACTTTATTCAATTCAAATCTTAAACATAAACTGATTGGAATATTTCTGATTCATACTGTTCATCTTAGTGTGGAGTAGACTCTTGTGAGTTCTTTTTGCTGGTTCTAGGTTGTGTGGATATCTGACTGTCTCTGGTAACATTTCTAATGATTTCTACTGTTTTAATATCTCTCAGCTACTTCAGAAAAAAACCGAAGAGGGGAAAGAGAGGTATAGCATTTCTTTACTTTTAGCTCTCAACTCTTCTACAGCCTTTATTTCAAAGAAGCAAAAGAGTATATAACTATTCTTCCCGAGTCAGGAGGAGATAACTTTTCTCACTTTTACTCTTTATTTTATTTTATTTTTATTCCATACTTTATTGTTTAATATTTTTTGGTTTTCAGCATTAATTTTCACAAGATTTTGAGTTACAAGTTTTCTCCCCATTTCTACCCTCCTCCCCACTCCAAGATGGCATATATTCTGATTAACCCATTCCCTAGTCAACCCTCCCTTCTGTCACCGCACTCCCCCTTCCCCTCTCCCCCATCCCTTTTCCCTTTACTTTCTTGTAGGGCAAGATAGATTTCTGGGCCCCATTGCCTGTATATCTTATTTCCCAGTTGCATGCAAAAAACAACTTTTTTTTATGAGCATCATCTTTTAAAACTTTGAATTCCAAATTCTCTCCCCTCTTCTCTCCCCACTCACTCTCCCTAAGAAGGAAAGCAATTCGACATAGGCCACACATGTATCGTTATGCAAAACACTCCCATAAATAGTCATGTTGTGAAAGACTAACTATATTTCCCTCCATCCTATCCTCCCCACCCCTTTATTCAATTTTCTCCCTTGACCCTGTACCTTTTCAAAAGTGTTTGCTTTTATTACCTCTTCCCCCTATCTGCCCTCCCTTCTACCATCCCCCCTTTCTTATCTCCTTCCCCCTACTTTCATGTGGGGTAAGATACCCAGTTGAGTGTGTGTTATTCTCTTCTCAAATCAAATCAGATGAGAGCAAGATTCACTCATTCCCCCTCACCTGCCCCCTCTTCCCTTCCTACAGAACTGCTTTTTCTTGCCACTTTTATGTGAGATAATTTACCCCATTCTATCTCTCCCTATCCCCCTCTCTCAATATATTCCTCTCTCATCCCTTAATTTGATTTTATTTCTTTTAGGTATCTTCCCTTCATCTTCAACTCACCCTGTGTCTGCTCTCTCTCCCTCTCTGTCCATATATACACACACACACACACACACACACACACACATATATACACATATATATATATATATACACATACACATACACACACACACACACACACACACACATATATATGTATATATGTATATATATGCATATTCCCTTCAGCTACCATAATACTGAGGTCTCATGAATCGTATCCGTCATCTTTCCATGTAGGAATGTAAACAAAACAGTTCAACTTTAGTAAGTCCCTTGCAATTTCTTTTTCTTGTTCTTTTTCTTGATTGCCTTTTCATGCTTCTCTTGATTCTTATGTTTGAAAGTCAGATTTTCTATTCAGCTCTGGTCTGTTCACTGAGAAAGCTTGAAAGTCCTCTATTTTATTGAAAGTCCATATTTTGCTTTGGAGCATGATACTCAGTTTTGCTGGGTAGGTGATTCTTGGTTTTAATCCTAGCTCCATTGACCTCCTGAATATCACATTCTAAGCCCTTCGGTCCTCTATTTTTTAAGGTGTTATTTCCTTTAGTATTTTTTTGGGTCTCCTTTAGCAAGTCATTGACTTGTTTTTCATGGTTTTCTTGCATCCTTCTCATTTCTCTTCCCAATTTTTTCTCTACTTCTCTAACTTGCTTTTCCAAATCCTTTTTGAGCTCTTCCATGGCCTGAGACCAGTTCATGTTTTTCTTGGAGGCTTTTAATGTAGGCTCTTTGATTTTGTTAAACTTCTTCTGACTATATGTTTTGATCTTCTTTGTCACCAAAGAAAGATTCCAAAGTCTGAGTCTGAATCTGAGTCTGTTTTTGCTGTCTGTTCATGTTCCCAGCCAACCACTTGACCCTTGTCCTTTTTTTCAGTGTATGACTGCTTGTAGAGTAGAGAGTACTTTGTCCCAAGCTTAAGGGGCTGTGCTGCTGTTTTCAGAGCTACTTCTTTTTTTTTTAAATTTATTTAATATATTTAGTTTTCAGCATTGATTTTCACAAAAGTTTGAATTACAAATTTTTCCCCATTTCTACCCTCCCCCCACTCCAAGATGACGTATGTTCTGGTTGCCCCGTTCCCCAGTCAGCCCTCCGATCTGTCACTCCACTCCCCTCCCATTCCCCTTTCCCTTCTTCTCTTGTAGGGCAAGATAAATTTCTATGCCCCATTGCCTGTGTATCTTATTTCCTAGTTCCATGCAAAAACTTTTTTTTTTGTTGTTGTTGTTTTTGAACGTCTGCTTTTAAAACTTTGAGTTCCAAATTCTCTCCCCTCTTCCCTCCTCCACCCACCCTCCCTAAGAAGGCAAGCAATTCAACATAGGCCACATGCATATCATTATGTAAAACCCTTCCACAATACTCATGTTGTGAAAGATTAACTATGTTTTGCTCCCTCCTAACCTATCCCCCTTTATTGAATTTTCTCCCTTGACCCTGTCCCTTTTCGAAAGTGTTTGTTTTTGATTGCCTCCTCCCCCCCCACCCCCGTCTGCCCTCCCTTCTATCATCCACCCTTTTTTATCTTCTTCCTCCTTCTTTCCTGTTGGGTAAGATACCCAATTGAGTGTGTATGGTATTCCCTCCTCAGGTCAAATCCAATGAGAGGAAGATTTACTCATTCCCCCTCACCTGCCCCCTCTTCCCTTCCTACAGAACCACTTTTTCTTGCCACTTTTATGGGTGATAATTTACCCCACTCTATCTCTCCCTTGCTCCCTCTCTCAATAAATTCCTCTCTTATCCCTTAAATTGATTTTATTTTTTTAGATATCATCCCTTCATATTCAACTCACCTTGTGCCCTTCGTGTGTATATATATATATATATATATGTATACACGTACATATATGTGCATATTCCTTTCAGCTACTATGATATTGAGGTCTCATGAATCATACACATCATCTTTCTATGTACGAATGTAAACTAAACAGTTCAACTTTAGTAAGTCCCTTATGATTTCTCTTTCTTGTTGCCTTTTCATGCTTCTCTTGATTGTTGTGTTTGAAAGTCAAATTTTCTGTTCAGCTCTCGTCTTTTCACTGAGAAAGCTTGAAAGTCCTCTATTTTATTGAAAATCCATATTTTGCCTTGGAGCATGATACTCAGTTTTTCTGGGTAGGTGATTGTTGGTTTTAATCCTAGCTCCATTGACCTCCAGAATATCGTATTCCAAGCCCTTCGATCCCTTAATGTGGAAGCTGCTAGATCTTGTGTTATCCTGATTATGTTTCTAAAATACTCAAATTGTTTCTTTCTGGCTGCTTGCAGTATTTTCTCCTTGATCTGGGAACTCTGGAATTTGGCGACAATATTCCTAGGAGACTTCTTTTTGGGATCTCTTTGAGGAGGCGATTGGTGGATTCTTTCAATTTCTATTTTGCCCTGTGGCTCTAGAATGTCAGGGCAGTTCTCCTTGATAATTTCTTGAAAGATGATATCTAGGCTCTTTTTTTGATCATGGCTTTCAGGTAGTCCAATAATTTTAAAATTACCTCTCCTGGATCTATTTTCCAGGTCAGTTGTTTTTGCAATGAGATATTTTACATTGTCTTCCATTTTTTCATTCTTTGGTTGTCTTTTATAATATCTTGATTTCTCATAAAGTCAGTAGCTTCCACTTGCTCCATTCTAATTTTAAGGTAGTATTTTCTTCAGTGGTCTTTTGGACCTCCTTTTCCATTTGGCTAATTCTGCCTTTCAAGGCATTCTTCTCCTCATTGGCTTTTGGAGCTCTTTTCCCATTTGAGTTAGTCTATTTTTTAAGGTGTTGTTTTCTTCAGTATATTTTTCAGTATTTTTTTAGGTCTCCTTTAGCAAGTCATTGACTTGTTTTTCATGGTTTTCTCACATTCTTTTCAATTTTCTTCCTAGTTTTTCCTCTGCTTCTCTAAGTTGCTTTTCCAAATCCTTTTTGAGCTCTTCCATGGCCTGAGACCAGTTCATGTTTTTCTTGGAGGCTTTTGTTGTAGGCTCTTTAACTTTGTTGACTTCTGGCTGTATGTTTGGTCTTCTTTGTCACCAAAGAAAGATTCCAAAGTCTGCGACTGAATCTGGGTACGTTTTCGCTGCCTGGCCATATTCCCAACTAACTAACTTGACCCTTGAGTTTTTCAGTGGGGTATGACTGCTTGTAGAGTTAAGAGAACTATGTTCCAAGCTTGGGGGGGTGTGCCAGCTCTGCCACACCAGCACTCCTCCTTCCCCAAGAACCCCCAACCCGGACTGGACTTAGATCTTCAGCAGGCTGTGCACTCCTGCTCTGATCCGCCACTTAATTCCTCCCACCAGGTGGGCTTGGGGCCGGAAGCAACTGCAGCTGTAGTTCTGTAGCTGCCCCACCTCCGCTGCCCCAGGGGCAGTGGCTGTACTGCAAACTCCTGTTTTCACTCTGTCCCCAGCAGCTTTTCCCACTAACCTTCTCTGTTGTCTTTGGTGTTTGTGGGTTGAGAAGTCTGGTAACTGCTGTAGCTCACTGATTCAGGGCACTAGGGCATGCTCTGCCCGGCTTCTGGTCTAATTGGTCCACGCCGCCCACACTGGGCTCTGCTCCGCTCCCAGCTCCTTGCAGGATACACCTCATCCAGAGACCATCCAGGCTATCCTGGGCTGGATCCCTGCTTCCCTCTCCTATTTTGTGGGTTCTGAAGTTCTAGAATTGATTCAGAGCCATTTTATATAGGTTTTTGGAGGAACTCGGCGGGGAGCTCACGCTAGTCCCTTCTTTCCAGCTGCCATCTTGGCTCTGCCCCCCCCCCCCCCCCCCGCCACGTGTTAGAGAGTTTTAAGAGCCCCAAGAGGTTAAGTGACTGGGCTAGGGTCACGCAGCCTGTATGAGGCAAAGACGGGATTGGAACACAGGGCTTCTTTACTTTGAGGCTGGCTTTCTATCTGCTACAACACATTTCCTTTCAATGTGTATGTGTACAAATAAAATAAATTAACAAAGTTGTAAAAATAAAAATATGAGGGCCCTATAATTCACTTATAAAGTTTAAGATACATAATTTGTACAAGCATTTATATTATGCCTATCCACTTATGGGAAGGAAGTTATAATTCTTTGTCTCAACAGTGTCTTCCTGCTCGCTTGTTTGCATCTTCACTTGTCCAAGACCTGCTCTTCCTTTTGGGCATATAGCTACTCCAAAACTCTCCCGTCCGCTGCACCACCCAGGGGTAGTGCCCTCTTCTGGTGGTACTCCCACACCAATTAGAGCTTGCCTCTTAATACAGTGCACAACACACTCAGTACATATTTGCTCTTACTGTATCTGCTATTTTCTATGATAATAAGCACACTTTGTATAATTTTTACTTATCTCTTTTCAGTTATGGAAACTACCAAAATGTTGTATTGAAATTTAAATTGAACTGTGTTTTTTCCAGATAATCATGATGCTTACCGAGTGTGAGTCTTCTCCCCTCACTCCTTTTGAGATTATGCTGAGTCGAATGCTCTTTGGCTTTTCGCAGAACGATACGTCAGCCATGCCGTGTAATACTTTGAAACCGTCTTTCAATGGCACAAGCACAAGCTCAATACCCTGTCCAACCAGTATTGAAAATAAGAAGAAGCATAATAAGAAGACAGAATAAATTCACTTGGCAAGCTCTAGGTTGCCAAAAATATTTTCTTGTTCACCTCGCCAGTTGTGATTAATATTTCTATTGCAAATGACGTGAAGTGAGGATTATATGTAAGGAATGCAGGTGACAAAAAGGAAGTACTGCCTTCTGCTTGGGAGGGATACTACTAGTTGTGGCATTGTGGCTACAATTTAAAGGGGTGTTGTAGATTGTGATTTCTTGTATCATGTAAGAATGTTTTTCTGAGTTAAATGTGAAAGATTCTATTGTGATCATTTTTAATAGTTTTATATTGATGAAATAAGGCTAGCATTTTTACAAGTGGTAGGAAAATAAGCCTAAAAGGTCCTTACAAAATAACAAAAAATAAATGCTTTCATTTTCCCTTAGCATCTCTCATGTACCATTTTTATTTGCATATGAAGTGTGCCTTCAGTTTGCACTGCTAATTACCTTCTATAATTTAAAGGTGTGAAGTTTGTTAGTCATTTAATTTGAGCAATGAAGGGAGAGAATAAAACTTTACTAAGGTATTTCACATTATGAGTCAGACTATATTACCAGTTTGTTTCAGATGCATTTTTCTATCTCTTGTCCATAAAATGTATCTAAAATTTTAGATAATTATATTATTGAGACTCGATATTAGTGATGTGGAGTCTGTAGCTAAAATCTACCTTTTCTTTTAAAAAATTATTTTTTTCTTCAAAAGTAAATCAGGGGTTTAATTTTTCATTAATTATTAATCTCATATTTTCCATTCTAAGAATTTGTCCCTCCTTTTTCATAAATTACATTTGTACTACCTGTAGGAGAAATCATTAATTGTTATCAACATTTCACATAACTAAGGACAAAGGCTGAAGAATTTAATCTGAATACATTGTGGTAGTTGGCATTTTAAAGGAATTATCCCAATCCTTAAGTACATCATATTTTAAAAATAGCAATAAAAAGTCCCTTTTAGGTATCCTTTTCTGTTGTGGCCTTTTTGTTTTTAGCTAAATATTCCCTACTACCTGTTTCCAAAACCAGTTTTCATGAGTCTAATGTTTATAATACACAGAATTTAAATTAAAATGAATTGCCTCCGTGTGAAAATGTAGCATACCCGTTCTCTGATGTCAGTTATTTCTTTGAATACCTCTTGAATTTGGGGTTATAACCAAATACCCAAACAGAAACAATAAAAACACATGATAATCCATTTGAACACAGAATAATGGCATTAAATCTAATTCCTTTTTGGCAAAAAAATTTTTTTAAAGTAATGTTAGATTTACATGTTTTATACTGCAGTTTCAAGTGCCAGTTAATACTTTGAGGCTTAGTGATATGGTTTCATCTCCTAAGACTATGGGCTTATTGCTATCAGAGGATTAACAAGTACTGGCATTTTTCGATGGCTCAGAAATATTAAAATTCCATCCAAGTAACTGGTTTGCAGATAGCCAGAATCTTTTATTATCAAGATATAACACTACAGGTACTATACTTAAAGCACTTACAGAAGAACAACATAGCTTTTTGTTATATATGGAATGGTAAGAAGTATATTTTTAGTATTTTGATTTTAAAAAGGCATTGAGTAAAGTCCTGTATAACATTTGATACTCTGAGTATTTTAACATTTCGTAATAATACAAGGGATCTAAGTATCAGGCTAAATAACCTGGTCATTTTTATACCAAGCTAGTGTGTGACAAAGTGTTAAAAATTATTCTTGAAGTTTGCAAAATTACTGTAGCTGAAACAGTGTGCTGTTTTATGTTTGTGTTTTATACAGACTTTTTAACATTAAAGTAATTTATTCATCACTTATGGTATGCTGAAAGATTTTTCCATTTTCTTTTTTTAAACGTGTGAAATCACTCCTGTGCCTCTAGGTGGCTTTTCATTATCAATATCTTCTCTAAATCACAAGCAAATTTCAGTTGAGTAAAAGGGGATGAATTTGAAATCTGAGAACCTGAATACAAATCCTGGCAGTGCTGATGGTGTGACTTTGAACAACTGAATTCAGTTCATCTAGCTTTTATTAAGTACCTGTTAGACAATTTTGTAGGTCTTGGGGATACAAAAACAAAAGAAACACTTCTGCCTTCAAGAAGCTTATATGTTCTACTCAAAGGTGGGTAGGGTAGAGAGAGAATGACGAGTATTTACAGAATAGATGCAAAGTAATTTTGGCGAAGGGAAGAACCACTTGGGGGCAGGATGAGACAAGGCTTCTCCTAGGACATGTCACTTGAGATGAGCCTTTCCAGGATTCCTGTAAATCTCAAGGAATCCTACGGGTTCCCATTAGTCAACAAGCATTTGTAAAGCACTTATTTTGTGCCAGGCATTATGCTAAGTGCTGGGGATACAATGAAGGGCAAAAATACAGCCCTTGCCCACAAAGAGCTCTCATCCTAATGAGTAAGACAACATGCAAATAATTATGTACGTATAAGAGCTATAAATTTGTGAACAGGAGATGATTTCAGAGGGAAGATCCAAGGGTGGACTGATGGGGAGGCCATAAAGACCTTCAGAATGTGAGCTTTGAGCTGAGTCTAGAGTGTGGAGGAGGAAGTGAAAAGAGAGCATTCTAGGCATCTGGAATAGCCGGTGAAAATGCCTGGAGTCAGGAGATGGTGTGATGAATAGCATATAGGATGACATGGCTGTACTGATGAATGTGAATGGGAATAATCTGAATCAGTCTGACAAGGTAGGTTAGGTCCTGACTGTGAAGGACTTTAAAGGTCAGAAGTTTATATTTTGTGCTAGACATGATAGGGAGCTACTGAAACTTTATGAGGGGGGTATTGAATTGATTTTAGGAATATCATGTGGCAGTTTGTGGAGGACAGATGGGAGAGGAGAGAGATCTGAGCCAAGGAGCCCATTGGAAAGCTATTGCACTAGTCTCAAGTGAGGGGTGAGGAGGGCCTGAACTGGAATGGAGGCCATGTCTTTGAAGAGAAAGGGAGTGTTAAGAGTCATGGAAGTGGAATAGATAAGATTTAGCAAATAATTGGATACCTCAAGGGGCAACATTCAAGAGCCAAGGATGATGCTAAGGTTGCGAATATGGGTGATGAGCATGATGCCTTAGATAGAAATAAGGAAATTAAGATGAGGAATGAGTTTTGAGGAAGATAAGCATACATCTGTTTTAGATGTGTCAACTTTGGTGATGTGTACTGTAACTGGAATGAACTGTGTGTTCCCAGAAGACAGACCTAAGAGCAGGGGGATTCGTGTTCAGGTGTGGATCATACTAGAAAGGCTGAGGTTCCCTCCAAATCTGAGATCCTGCAATTCAGTGATGATAGACGAGCACAGAGCCCTGTAGATGTGTTTACACAAATAGGGCAGGCATGGGAGAGCAAGTGTCTAGTGTATTTCATTGCCTTCATCATTGACTTCCCTGTCATCAGCAAGAGGAACAAATTATGGTAGGAGGCCCAACCTGAGATCAAAGAGGGCTTCCAGGAAGAGGCCCAGCAGACTAGTCTGGCCCAGGAGGAGATACAGCTTGGGTTTTAATCTGCTTATGCCTGGTCGCTGGACCTCGTCCATGTCTGTAGGGGTCTATTTGTTGGTGTCTTATCTGTACATGGATCCTAAGACCCTAGTCCTAGATATCCTAGATCCTAAGTCCTAGATTCCCCTTCCTCCCCAGTTACATGTAAAAACAGTTTTTAATATTTTTAAAAATTTTGAGTTCCAAATTCTCTCCCTCCCTCCCCATTCCCCTCACTGAGAAGGCAAGTAGTGTGTAGTCATGCAAAATATATTTCCATATTAGTCATATTGTAGAAGAAAACAGACCCCCCCCAAAAAAAAACCTCAAGAAAAAAATAAAAATATGCTTTGATCTCTATTCAGACACTATTATATTGCTTGAGAATAGCTAAGTAATTCATATTACAATATTGCTGTTACTGTGTACAATGTTCTCCTGGTTCTATTCATTTCACTTTGCATCAGTTCATGTAAGTCTTTCCAGGTTTTTCTGCTGCTCATCATTTCTTATACCGTAATGGTATTCCATCACAATCATATATTGCAGCTTGTTCATCCATTCCCCAATTGATTGGCATCCCCTCAATTTCTAATTCTTTGCCACCAGAAAAGAGCTGCTATCTATATTTTTGTACAAAAAAGGTCCTTTCCTTTTTGCTTTTTTCTCTCTTTTGGGATACAGACCTAGTAGTAGTATTGCTAGGTCAAAGGGTATACATGGTTTTATAGCACTTTGGACACAGTACCAGATTGCTCTACAGAATGGTTGAATCAGTTCACAACTCCACCAACAGTGCATTAATGTCTCAATTTTCCCACATCCCCTCCAACATCTGTCATTTTTCTATTCTGTCCTATTAACCAATGTAATAGGTTTGAAGTGGTATCTCAGAATTATTTTAATTTGGATTTTTCCAATCAGTAGTAATTTAGAGCGTTTTTTCATATGGCTATAGATGGATTTGATTACTTCATCCAAAAACTGACTTCATATCTTTTGATCATTTATCAATTGGGGAATAGCTTATTTTTTATAAATTTGACTCAGTTTTCTCTATATTTGAGAAATGCGGCCTTTATTAGAGAAACTTGCTTCAAAATTTTTTCACAGTTATGATTGCTAACTGTATTTCCCTCCATCCAGGCCTAGTCTTTTAGAGGTAGGGCCAGAGTATATAGAAGGGGGTGAAGTGTAAGATGACTAGAAAAAGTAGGCAGGGCTCAGGTTGTGAAGGCCTTGAAAAGTCAGACATGCTTTTTTTGGCATTGCCATGTGTGCCACTGTAGTTTATGGGGGTGGGGGTGGGGAGGAGCAATGAGGCCAGACCCTGTACTTTAGGAAGATCAAAATGAAAGCTTAGTGGAGGATGTCCTAGAGTGGGGAGAGGTGATCCCTCATAGACCTAGAAGAGGTAACATGGCAGTGCCCACATGACCATCAAGAAGGTACTCTTCAAATAGGAAAGGCAAGTAACCAAATTTCACACATCTTGATGTTGCATGTGCACAATGTGTGGAATTGATGTGTTAACTTTAAAGCCTCAAGGAAGTGTGATTTCATTGACGTGTACACCTTCCATCCATGAAGGTTATAGGCCTTTCGTGCTTTTGTGAATGACTCAATGGATGGCTAAGTTGGCCCTTTCTGAACATAGACTAGTTTCTAGACAACAGACAGTCTATGCCTGGGCTTGCATTCAAACCTTGTCATCTTGGTAGGACCTGCTAGTAGTTCTTCCGAGGCTTTCTTCAAGACCGAGTTCTTATCCATACCACAGTGATACTTTTCATTTGGTGGGACTTAGCATAGTGCTTTGCATATTTTAAGTACTTAAGAGCTTTTTCATTGAAATGAATTATGATCATAAGCAAAGTTAAGAATATTTATGAAAACCTAAGCACCTGATATGCCATTTTAATGAGATCAACCATGGTGACTTTACTGAAGAAGTAATTTTGAAAATCAGCACAAAAGATTCCCTAAGATCAGAACACCTCTACTAACTAGTGGATGGTGCACTACAAAAATCATGAGGAAAAACCATGGAAGAAAGACATGCCAAACTAATTAGTTTTAACACTTTTTCTCTCTGTTGAATTGTATTATTAGTGAAAACTGTAAAGGATATAGTATTTGGGCTTTTATAAAATATAAAATATGCAAGGTTTGACTTCAAATTTCATTTTGACTTCCATAGAAATGACATGAAACCTTTTCCAAAAGCCTTAATTATACACCAAGGAAGAAGTCTGTTTAGGTGTCACGGGGGTTGGTCTTTGGAATTACTATATTTGACATCTTAATGATCCTAATGAAGAAGTATGTAGTATCTTTTTTTTTGTAAAGGGATATTTTTAATTTCCTGATTTGTATCACTATTCAAAATACTAGGGTCTTTTTTTTTTAACAAAAAAGTTTAAATATGTTTATGTTTAAAAAAACCCCCAATACTCTGTGGTACCAAGTAGAAATTATCTGTGGCATATTACAGCTGTGTATCCAAATAGTTAGAATTTTAACCATTTTTAAAGGCCAATAGTTTTAACTGTAACTAAGTGACATGTTTCAGCATATGCTGCTGAAGGAAGAAATGACACTCATTCCCCTATCAAAAAAATTGACCTGTTAAACAGAAATGTCATACTGGCAATGGCTGCTCGTGGCAACAATTTCCAAAGAGTTCTTGAGACTTGTTTTCTGGAGTGCTATGTTCGAGACCAAATAAAGAAATAAAAGGTTCATTTGAAAAAAGTGATGAAAATGTGCCACGAAATTTTATTTACCAAACATTTCTGCAGAAATAATCTCTAGGTGAAGCTTTTTTATACACATACACAAAATTTAAGCAGCAACATACACATAATCACAGTGAAGATGTTGGCAAATTCACCAGTCTGTAGCGTAAATACAAAATGCAAAGCAGCCTTCAAAGAGGACAATGCTGCACGGCATGCGTTATTGGCAGCAGCTCCCCAAGTATATAGTATCTTGATGAAATGTACTGAGGACACTGGGTGCTGGAAATACCAGTGGTGGGAGATATAATTCAAAGGGCTGAAACAGCGTATTTGTAAAATGTGAATTTAGAGTTAGAAGAGAATGATTTAAGACACAAATATTCAAAATCTAGAAGACACCTGGTAAGTGGTAATTAACCCCAACGGACAGAATGGATAGATCATTAGATATATTTGGAATTTTATAGCAGAAAAGGCTAGTGGTATTTTCTGCTACATACAAAGAGAAAGAACTCTGCTGGATCACACCTGGAATTTAGTACATAGCTTGGGGCGATATTGGTAAAGACCAAAATAAGTTGGACCAACAGTATGAGGAACCTGAATATTTTAATGCTTAAAGGATTCTTGACTTCGAGTGGGCATACCTTGAACCTATAGAGTTGGCAGCTCCTCCATACCTTACTGGATGATTTAATGAGTTGTTGTGGTCAGAATGACTGATCGGTGGCCAATTTTGGTAAATCTCTCTACTCTTAGCTAGTTCTTGGAGACCAGGTATGTAGTGTGTCAGAAGAGCAAGGCTTGAAGGCTTTCCAATTTAGTCAGGCCTGTAATCTGCCAGCACAGGCTGTATGACCTTGATGTTATCCACATTCCATGGTGAGGCATCAGAGGAAGACCAGTGGAAAAAGGAACTTGGACACTAGGTAAAGTACTTCAGTGAATCTGTGCTCTTATCAAAGGGGTCATTTCCACCATCTCTGTAGGTCAGGAGCAGTATTTAGATTATAAATAGAAGTAATGTGTCTTTTACCACATAAAAACACCTCCGCAATCCAGATATCACTTTTCCAACAGAATTGGCTGTCCAGAGTGTGATGAAAACAGAAGGAAGCAAGAAACACCCGAACATCCAAAATTGATGTTTTATAACATGATAAAGCTCACAAGCTGTATTACCTAAGAGACCCCATTAGGCTCTCCCTCAGAGCTTACTGATTCTTAGTTGACTCATAATTTTAACAAGCTTGGCTATCTGGTACCTTAGCCTGGAGGGGATTAAGCAATTTGAAGAGAGGGAATGCTAGAAACAGGAAGTTACTCCAGTTAAAAAGTGACAACTCAAAGTTTGACCAGAAGGAAGAACAAAATGATTAAAATTAAAAAAAAAAAAAAGCTAGGGTACTTAAAGGGATAAATTTATGCTGGCTACGTGACGTATTAGCATGTATTCATAGACTGATCAGGAAAGTTTATTTTGTTTTATTTTTAATGATTTTATGGATGTCTTGTTTTTTATATTTACAAATGACATTTTAAAGACAAAAAAAGGAAAAAATAAGCATAATGAACAGTATATGGGAAAAAGTCTGTATATGTATATATACATATGTATATATACATATATTGTGGACTGTTTACTTGCTGCTAAGGGCAGAGTAAGACTGTCTTCTCATATATCCTTTTTGAGCCATGCTTGTTCTTTATAATTCTGTGGCATTTACTTTTGATGTGCGCATGTGTGTGTGTGTGTGTGTGTGTGTGTGTGTGTGTGTGTGTGTGGGGTTCTTTCTGTTTACATTTGTTATCATCATGTATATTCTTGGCTTTGCTTCCCTCACCCTGCATCAGTTCATGTAGATCTTTCCACGCTTCTCTGTATTTATCACATTTGTCATTTCTTACATCATGATGATGTTTCATTATATTCACATATTGTAATTTGTTTAGCCATTCCCTAATCTATGGGCACTAACTTTTTTCCAGTCTTTTGCTAGTACGAAAAGTGCTATTATACATATTTCAGTGTATATGGAACTGTTCTGATCAATGACCTTCTTGGCATATCAGCCTAGTAGAGGGATCTTTGCATCCAAGGATATGGACATTTCAGTCACTTTATTTTCATAGTTCCAAATTATTTTGAAAAATGGTTGAACTGATTCACAACTTCACCAATGAATGCACCAGTATGCCTTTCTTCCCACAGTCTTTCCAGCATTGATCATTCCTCTCTTTTGGTGTCATCTTTGCCAGTTTGTAGGATGTGAGGTGAAACCTCAAGGTTGCTTTGATTTGTATTTACCTTATTATGAGTGATCAGGAGCATTCTTTTATATAGTTGTGGATAGTTTGCAATTCTTTTGAGAACTGCTTGTTCATATTCTTTGCTTATTTATGGGAGAAGGGATTTTGGTTTTACACACACACACACACACACACACACACACATGAATATTTATATGTGTATTCACACATATAGGTAACACATTATATATACTTAATACATATATATGCACATATGTGCATTGTGTACATGCATGTATATGTACCAAACCCTCAGAGAGCTATAATACAAAGATTTTTTCCCACTTGACCACTGCCTTATCCTAGGAACATTGATTTTGTTTGTACAGCAACTTTACAATTTCTTCTATTCAATTACCTTTATTCTAGAATTGCCTCTACTCTTGTTTAGATAAGAGTACACCTCCTACCCATAGCTGTGAGAGGTATATGATCTGCTTCTCATCTAATTATTAAATAGCCAGTCTTTAATGTTAAGGTCACATATCTATTTAGAATGTATTGGGTGATAGGATCTGAGGCATTGGTCTAAGTCTCATTTCTGCCAGACTGCTCAGAATTTATCTTGTATCCTGTAACTTTGCCAAAACTATTAATTATCTCAATTAATATCTTCACTGAATCTCTGGGATTTTCAAATCATTTGCAAATAGGGATAGTTTTATCTCCTCTTTACTTATTTTTTTTCCTTAATTTCTTTCTCGTAGTATTTCTATTACTAGGATTTCCAGAATTTATGGAAGCTGTATCTTTAAAAAGTTACCCATTTGATCACTTATTAATATCAATGTGGAAAAGTCATTATTGCTTTTTTTTTAAAGAAAGGAAACCATTCCACATATCAGGCCTCTTCCAGACAACTTAGAAGCTTGTGGCCAGAGTTGCTTCCTGCCCAAGCTCCAAAGCAGGGAGGTGGTGGTGGTAGGGAAGGTGTTGACATACACATCACTCAATGTGTGATGGAGCATGCCTCAAGGTGGGGGTAGTGCCTGTCCTCTCAACATATTTCCTAAAACATGGCGCCCAGTTCTCAGCATGCTCCAGATGTGGTTGGACCAGGGAGGAATAAATGGAGGCTTTCCCTCCCTAACTCAGGACCCTATGGCCTCTTATAGTCCACGCTCCTCAGATCAACCTGTGATGTGGATGCAGAAATTCAAGGGTGATGAGTCAGGTCCAGAGCAGCTTACCTAGACCTCTTTCAGCGCTTGGATCACTCACTTCCACCCCTACAACCACTATCTTTTCTTCAAAGATTGTAAACTTGGGTCCTCAGCTTTCTTTCTTCTCTGTGTCCTCTTAGGACAGCATGAGGAATGGTTTTAAAGTGCAACACTTTTACTGTGAAGTGTAGAGATCATAGGGTCCTAGATTTAGAGGTGGAAAGGACCTCAGAGGTCATCTAATACAACCCCTTATCATACATAAGGAAATCAAGCTTAAGTGACAGAGGCAGTTAATGGATGTAATGGTGTAATGGATTATGTTGGATTTGGAGTCAGGAAACTTGAATTCGAATCTCACCTCAGAAACTTATTAGCTGTTTAACTCGGCATGTCACTTACAAAAACCAACTAACCAACAACTGACCAATCACCCAAGCAATCAGACAGGCAAGCAAACAAATAAAACCCTCTGTATGCTTCAGTTTTCCATATCTATGAAATAGCATATGATAGCATATATATATAAGCTAATCAACGTATATATTATATATATATATAATGACACAATAAATTGTAAAGCACTGTGCAGATGTTAAAAGCACTATATAATGTTAGTGTTTATCATTAGCTCTTGCCCCAGATCAACACAGGTAGTGAGTGATAGTTGAGATCTGGTAGGGTCAGGGGCAATCCTAAAGTTTGTGTGATTTTCTATTTTTAAGGAGCATTGGGATATGGATCAAGAGGCATAGATTCTAGTATGGACCATCTTGCCTTCAAACTGTGTTCCCTTGTGGATGTTCCCCCTCCATCTATAAATGAAGAGTCTGGGTTAGTCATTGATGATCTCTAATGGTTCTCTTCTAGCCCTGATAGTCCATGCTTCTATGATTCTCTGTCTTTAGTGTGGCAGCTTCAGCACTTAAAGAGATGAATTTTGACCCTTGGGTCCTGCTGTCTCTGCAGTTTAGGCCTTGACACCTGATTTCTGGTGTTATGTAGGATGGCCGTGCAATCTGAAACAGAGGGGGTGACATGGACTAAGCTGTGTCACCTGAAGAAGTGCTTTAGTTTTTATTCATAAAACAAATGCAATAGAGTAGAATGAAAACTTTATTTCAAAGTAAAATGATAATGTCTGTCATCTGTATTTAAACCGCATTTGCACAGATTAGAGAAAGAAAATATTTATTATCAATATAACTCCTTGTCAATTGATGTTGCCTCATCCATCTAGGTTTAAGCCATATAGGCAGCATTAGTAAAAATAGAGAGAGCTATGCATATTTTCCCTTTATTATTATAAAAATGAATCTCAATATTAAGCAAATTGAACTTAAGATACATTAGTCAGTTAGTAAGTAATTCTTTTAGATCAACTTATAAAGTAAAACAAAGACTCTTAAGAGTTGGAAGATCAAGCAAGATCTGGAAGGAAACTCAGAGGCCATAAACCTGGCTTCAATCTACCTTCCCAGGCTTATTACTGATGAATAATTAATGTGCGAAATTCCCTTCATGCTTTCTAGGATCCAAGGGTCTAGCTTACTTCTTGTTACCACATGGCTTTCCCTTTTCTATCTCTGAGCCTTTTCTCCTATGGCCAGAACAGAATCACTTCTTAAAATCGCTAGTTTCCTTCAAAGCTTAGCTCAGACCCCACTTCCTATTTGATACCTCCCCTGATATCTCCAGGTACTTTACCTGGCATTAATTTTGTATATAATATAATAGAAAATAAAATAAAATAATGTAATATATAAATATAATATAATATTATAATTTGTATATGATATAATATATAGTTATGTGCAATATATTTATGTAATACATAAATTTATACATCAAATATAAATTTATATATTCTATACACAAATTAGATATATAATACACATATATAAATTATATAACTACAAATTATACCATCAAAATTATATCTGATATATAATTCTATATAATTTATATATGCATATATAATACAATATAAATATATAATTATATTTGCATATAATATATGCATGTGTTGTCTCCTTTGAGAAACTACAAACCCCCTCCACAATGCCTAGCAAAGGGTCTGGCATATAATACAAGTTTAAAAATCGCTTGTGTTTGATTGGCAGCTGATCTAGTTGAACCTCCTCTTTCTATAGATGAGTAAATTGTAGACCAGCAAGGTTAAAATGCTCACCCAAGATTAGACAAGCAGCATATAAGTAAGCCAGTATCTCAAGGCATACTTTGGAGTTTGCTTTCTCTGATTCTAAGTATGGTACCATGTAGTCTTGATCAACATATGAGAGAAGTGATTATTTTTCTATATGTTAAAAACCAAATTAAGATGGAGGTTTTTTTCCTTTCTATTTCCTCATTCAGGGACCAGTCCTAGTAGGTCAGTCTCTGAAGGATCAGGCTGATGATGAGATTGGCCTAATCCTTGGAATATCCTTCTCAATTTTCGGCAGGACCCCACCCAACTAGGAGAGTTTACATCTGATTAAAGTGTAAAGAGAATCTAATCTAGATGAATTCCTGGCCTAAAGTATGAAGTTCATGCCCTTGAACCCCCCACCCCCACCTCTCCCCCCCCCCCCCCCACTCCCCTCAGCTCGTTGTTCAACTTGAATGGTCTGGGTGGAGATGAATTCTTTTGTGTGGAGTGTTGGAGGCAGTTGAGTCTCCTGGATAAAGCTTTTAGCCTGACCACTCCCTTATTAGAAAAAGTCCACCCACTCATTAATCATTAATCAATCAGGACTGATTTTCACCTGTCAGGGGCAACCCCTTTTCCAAAGGTATTTAAATATTCAGTGATCTCCATGGTTTTGTTTTTGCTTACTAAGACCACTGACCATCAATTTATTGATTGTTTGCTATCCTAATTAATAAGTTGATTATTAATTAGATAGAAATTCTGTTAGATAACAGCAGAGAAAGAACTCATGGGAAGACTTCAGCATATCCTAGGTCATTCCCTATATCAAGAATTTCACACAGTAAAAAGAAAAATGTGAAACTGGAACTTTTAGTGTCCTGTTATCAAACACTAGGCTATTATGCTTATTGGCTTCTGTATATTGTGCACCTAATCTCTTTCAATGATCAACCTGTTTCCTAACCAGTCAGTACCAAATAATTTTATTGATTAGTGTGCTGTAGTATAATTTGAGATCTCATACTGTTAGGCCCCCTACCTTCCATTTAAAAAATTATTTCCTTCGAGATGCTTGACCTTTTTGTTCTTCCAGATGATTTTGTTATTATATTTTCCTAGGTCTATAAAGTGAGTCTTTGGTAGTTTTTGTTGGTATGGCACTAAAAAGTAAATGAATTTAGGTCAAATTGTCTTTTTATTTTTATTATAGTTGTTTGGTCTAACTACAAGCAATGACTATTTCTCCAGCTTTGCTTTTAGCTCTGTCTTTATTTATGTAAAGAATGTTTTATAATTGTATTCGTATAGTTCCAGTGTGTGTCTTGGCAGGTAGATTCCCAAGTATTTTAAACTGTCTGCAGTTATTTTAAATGGAATTTCTCTTTCTGTATCTTACTGCTGGATTTTTCTTGATAGCAAACAAAAATCCACTGACTTGTGTGTGTTTATTTTATATCCTGCGACTTTGCTGATTCTTATTTTAGTTTATTTTTAGCTGACTCTCTAATGTTCTCTAAGTAAACCATTATATCATCTCTAACAAGTGATAATTTTGTTTTTATTTTGCTTATGATTATTCCCTCATTTTCTCTCATTTGTCTTATTAGTACAGCTAGCATTTTAGTACTATATCAAATAGTAATGTTGATAATAGAAATTTTTTTACCCTCGATTGTTTTGGAAAGGACTTTCATTTATACGTAGTACATATAATGCTGGCTCTTGGTTTAAATAGATACTACTTATTATATTAAGGAAAGATTTAGTTATTTCTATACTTTCCAGTGTTTTATTTTTAAAAGCAGGAGTGTATTTCATATCTTGACAAAAGCTTTTTATGCATCTATTGGTATCATATGATTTTCCTTCTTGTTATTAATATGTTCTCTTATGTTGATAGTTTCCCTAATGTTGACCCAATGCTGCATTCCTGGCATAAATCCAGCATGATCATAGTGTTTAATCTTTATCATATTTAGCTGTAGTCTCCTTGCTAATATTTTATTTAAAATTTTTACATTATTATTCATTATAGATTTTGGTTTATAGTTCTCTTTCTCTGTTTTGACTCTCTCCGGTTCAGATCTCAAGCTCACATTTGTATCACAGAAGAAATTCAGTAGGATTTCTTTTCCAATTTTTTTCAAAGAGCTTAGGTGTTAGAATTAATTTTTCTTTAAATATTTAATAAAATTCAATTGTAAATCTGTTTGATCCCAGATTTTTACAGCTTCTCCAATTACTTTTTGTAAGATTGAGCTATTTAAGTCATCTATTTCTTATTCTATCAATTTTGGCACTTTCTATTTTTGTAAATACAGTTTTCTTGTCATATAATAAGCAAATGTACTTTCTAACAATTTTCTTTATTTCTTTATTTATTGTGAATTCAACTTTTTCATTTTTTGATACTGATGATTTGGTTTTCCTCTTTTAAAAATCAAATTAACTATCTTTTTTCTTGTTTTCTTAAAACAAGCTCTCAGTGTTATTAACTCAGTCTTTGCTTGCAATTTTGTTAATCTCTTTTTTGACATTCAGAATTTTTATTTTGGTCTTTAATTGTGCTTTAAATGTTTTTTAATTTTCATTTTAAAAAATTTGTTGCATGTTCAATTTGTTAATCTGTTCTTCTTCCCTTTTATTACTGCAAGTACTTAGAGATACAAATTTTCCTCAAGGAATATTTTGACTCCATCCCACAAATTTTTGGGATGTTGTCTCATTGTTGTCATTATCTTTAATGAAATGATTAATTTTTTTCCTATGATTTGTTTTTACTCACACATTCTTTAGGATTAAATTATTTTAGTCTCCAGTTGATTTTGATTATTTCCTAATTTAATATTGAATATAATTTTTATTGCATTGTGATCCATGAAAAGTGTTTAATATTCCTGCTTTTTTGCATTTGTTGGTAAAGTTTTTATACCCACATAAATGGCTAGTTTTGAGAAAGATATACACATGAGAAATATGTGTATTTCTTTCTATCAGTTATCCCCCAAAATATCATATATAACTTTTCTAAAAATCTTTGTCCTTCTTTCTCATTTATTTTTTGGTTAGATTTATCTATGTCTGAAGGGGAGGGGGTGTACATTGAGGTCTCCTAGTACTATAGTTTTATTGTCTGTTTCTCCCTGTAACTCATTTAACTTCCCCTCAAATTATTTAGATGTTATGCCATTTGGTGGATATATGTTAGTAATGCTGTGAAGTAATTGTCCATGGTACCATTCAGCAAAATGTAGTTTGACATAGTTGAAATTGTGTATCTCCCTTTTTCCTCATCTCTCACACTTGTCCTTTTTGTTTCTTGCCTCTTCTTTATAAAGAGGAAAAGGGTGGTTGAGAAAGGAATGTGTTCAATGCCCTTAATCTAGTTTTGCATAGAAGTTTTTTGCTCTAGTTTTTGCTCTAGTCATTACATAGAACCCAACCACAGAGTTTTATCTTTTCAAACACTTCTTCCCTAGACAGTCTCTGTTGGTTTGAGTTAGTTTTGCTTAGGAGTAATTCCTCCATTAGTTTACCCTCTCACTTACGCCACTCTCTCTCCCATCTCCTTTTCCCTCCTGGCAAGCAAAATTTATTTCTGCACCCAACTATGTGTGTATATTCTTCCCTCCTTTGAATGGTTCACATGAAAGCAAATGTTTTGGAGTTATTCTCTTTGTCTGGGTTCATGTATTGATCATCCCAATCACCATACTAACTCTTTGTGGTAGGAGTCTTTATTTTAGTTTGCTCTTTCTTCCAGTTTTTCTTCTTGGCTTAAGATTTTGTATTAAGGTCAGGCTCTCTGCATTACTGGAGGGGATGTCTGGGCTGTGGCTTGGTGCTGTTTTGTGTCCCCTTGGGTCTTGGTGCTGCATTCTGAGAATATTGAGAATTCCCAAGCTGTGGACCTGTAAGCTTTCAGTGCTCCCAAAGCAGTTTGATCCAGGGTGAAGTCTGAGTGCTGCCTTCCTGGTCTGAGCTCTACAAGTTGTGGGTTTGGATCTGAGCAATACAACTTTGGGATTGCCTTTGGTTGGAACTCCAATAAATTGCTGCTAGACTCAGCCACTGTTAGTTAGCTGGAAAGCTCTTAAGGTGAAGAGAGACAAAATTGTAGGCTTTCCCTTTGGTCTGGGCCAGAGGTCACTGAACTTATTTGACCTACTGTTCACTTTAAAAAAAAATTACTCAGTGCACCCTGGAAAGCTCCTTTTTTCTTCTCCTTCCCTTCCCTTCCCTTCCCTTCCCTTCCCTTCCCTTCCCTTCCCTTCCCTTCCCTTCCCTTCCCTTCCCTTCCCTTCCCTTCCCTTCCTTCCCTTCCCTTCCTCCTTTCCTTCCCTTCCCTTCCCTTTTCCTTTCCTCTTTCCTTTCTTCCTTTCCCTTTCCTTTCCTTTCTTTCCCTTTCCTTTCCTTTCCTGTCCTTTCCTTTTCCTTTCCTTTCCTTTCCTTTCCTTTCCTTTCCTTTCCTTTCCTTTCCTTTCCTTTCCTTTCCTTTCCTTTCCTTTCCTTTCCTTTCCTTTCCTTTCCTTTCCTTTCCTTTCCTTTCCTTTCCTTTCCTTTCCTTTCCTTTGTCATTTCAAAAAAAATATGAAATTAAAAAAGACAAATCTTAAATTTAATAATTTATTGTAAATTTGTGTTTGTTCCTGCATTGAAATTTTGATGATGCAATATTGCATCATGTAACTGTATGATGTCATATTGTAAACAAGTCATTACTTGTACATATTCCTGTGCATGCTGCACTTCCCAGTAATGAGCAACATGCTTGCCTGCCAACACTTGCTTATTAAGACCTGTTGGCAGACTTGACCATTGATTGGTTATAACTTGCATTTTGTGTGTTTATTTGGAAAATAATGTAATCACTTTGACTTTAACTCAGTTATACAACAGATGAAATATGTAGGAATGGTTTTTAATAATTTTCTTAACTTCTTTCCTTATGCTTCCACTGCCTCTTTATTTTTAACATCCCACAATTGCACCCAAGGCTACTACCACCCCCCGGATCCTCCCAGCACCCCCAAGGGGTGGTATTGCCCACTTTGGGGACCTATATCTGGTCTCGCTATCTTTATCCTGCTGCAGGATTCAGGTTGGACCAGGGGCTGGTCTGAGACCCCTTTATGTTCCTGGTATCAGAGCTACACAAATTCTGTTTGTTTCTGTACTTATTCCTTGCTTAATACACAATCTAGGGCCTGGAATGGCTCTTTGCTTAAGACTTCCACTCCTAGGCACATGTCCCCTCCTTAATCTACCTTGGATCTGTGACTCAGATTTGGCGTATGAGTGACAGAGCCATCCCTTAGTACTTATTCCTGCTCCCTTCAAAGCCTCAGATCCCTCTGTGCCAGATCTGGGCTATAGCATACAGCCACTGGCCCTTGTTCAGTTCCCAGGTTCGAAAGGTCTTCATGGCACGCTCCTGACTAGACCTAGTCAACCATATCCACTGACCTTTCTCTCTCCATATGCTGACATGGACTAGAAAAATGTCTGATTTTTTTTCTTGGATTTCCAGAATAGAATTCAGTGTGGTGTGGTATGTATTCTAGATCCTTGTGGAGTAATTGTTGGGCACAACTGAATTGTACTGCTTCCTATTCTGCCACCTTGACTGGTCTCCTCTAAAGCTTTTCCTTTTAAATCTCAAAAGACTCTTAAAAGTTTATATGGGGAGTAATGTTTAGAATATTTTTGGACGGTTTTGTGGTACAAGCTTTTAACTTCTTGGAGTTTTGTCCCCTTAGATTTCCATGGTTGATGTTGCTGCAACTTCTAGAATAGTTTCTGTAGTAATAAATTTAAGCCACGTTATTTCCCACTTGTCTTGTTATTGACCATAACATCAGCATCTTGAGTACAGAGTCTGCCTATGAACTTCTTTGTTCCCACAGTGTCAGGCACAACGCTTTGCACCTAGTAGGAGCTTATGGAATATTTGTTTAGTTGATAAAAATTGGTTTTCATTCTCTTCCCAACAAAAATGTTATTTTACTCAATTCAATTATGTTTCAGTTCATCCATTCTCAGTCATGTAAGGATACTCTCCAACTACTTGTGATTTTGGAGGGGGAGGGTTTTCACAGAGGCACAGAAAGGCACACTCACAGAGGCACAAAGAAATTCAGTGTCAGATTTCAGGATATGGTATCTTCTGTAAACATGTTTGTGTTACCTACCTTGTTTCCTTGCCCAGCTGTTGGCTCTGTTGTCTACCATCTCTATGGAAACCATATAAAGTGATGATTAGGTTGCTTATAGGCTATTATTTTTCATTTAAAATTGAGTTTCTGTTCTCCTTGACAATTTTTATCAGCATGTCCATTACCATTAACCTTCATTACCACTTGCTATAGAAATAACCTCCTAACAGATCTTTTCCCTTCATTTCTTATCCTATTTCTCTTCTCTTTTCTTTATATCACTGTTAAGACTCATCTTCTTTGTTTGCATATCTAGTTATGTGCTCTTCTACTCACAAATCTTCAGTGGCTCCCTATTATTTATTGTATAAAGTTCAGGCTCCTTAGCTTGGCATTCAAGACCCTCCACAATCTACTCTTTTCCATTCATTCTGTGTGTCAGCCAAACTGGTCTGCTTCTTGATTCTCCCTTCCCACCCCTCCCCCCGCCATCAAATAACCTACATTTTTCTACTTTCATTGTTCATGCTTATATTCTCCTCCCATATTGATCAATGGACCCCTTGGATCTCAAACAGTCCTTTGTTTTCATCTTTCTAATGCATTTCACATGTAGAGCTATGTATTTACCTCTTTTGGTATATCATCACCCCTAAGAGACTATAAAATCTTTGAGGAAAGGAATCCTATTTTAGCTAAATGCCATATCTCTGTGTACCTATCAATGCTCTGTGTATAGTAAATGCTTAATAAATGTTTATTGATACGAAGGAATCCTTATTGATTGATGTCTATATGTATTTATATTATATATTTATATATTATATTATTATGTATTTATATACATAAATAAATATGTGTAAGAAGTAGTGTGGCAAAATGATAGAATACTGGGCTCGGAGTAAGGAAGGTGTAGGTTCAAATTCTGCCTCAGACATTTACTGGTTATGTCACCCTTGACAAATTACTCAACATCCCTGAGTGTCAGTTTCTTCTGTAAAATGGATATAATAGTATGTACCCCAAAGGATTATTGTAATGATAAAATGAGATAATATATGTACTTTACCAACATTTAAGCTCCATACAAATGTGAGCTATTATTATTGTTTCACAGAAAGAGGATTCCTATTTAAGAGGCACCATTGCATGGTGGGAAACAGTACTGGATTTGGTGTTTAGGAATTAGATTTAAATGCCTACTTTAAATGCTTACTAGCTCTGTGACCCTGGAAGACTAATTTAATTTCTGCGAGTCTCATTTTTCTCATCTCCAGAATAAGGAGGATTTGGATTGTTGCTATTGACCTCTAAGATCCTATCAAGCCCTAAATCTATGATTCTGTGACTCTTCTGAGCCTTAGTTTCTTCGCTTGTGTGGGGATATTAATTGTACTATCTCCCTCCCTATGTCATTGTGCAGACCTGAAAGTGCTCTGTGAATATGAGCTATTTTTATATCTGTTTTGAGGTAGGAGGCTGATTTATGGACTTAGTCAACCTGATGATAAAAAGTTAACTACATGGATGTTATGGAAAATATCGGAAGTGATCTAAATTTCAAATTAAGTCAAATCTAAGATTATTATAAAAAATCCAAGCAAATTGAGTCAGTGATCCCCTCCCATTCTGTGGCTCTTCTCCAGGCCCCTGTGATTTTTGAGTTCCCTGTAGGGTGAGCTTGCCTGCTAATTAGGGATAGCAGATCTGCTCTCTCCAATCTCAGTGGGCAGATACTGAATGTACCTTTAGTGGCTGAAGTGAAGTATTGAAGAGTATGAGGACTACTCAGGATGTGTGATATAGTGGGAAAGAATCACTTAGGTGCTTAATCAGGGTTTATTTCCTCTTCTGTGAAATGTGGGGGTTGGATTAGGTGATCTCTAAGGTCCCTTCTGGCCCTAAATCTATGATCATCCATGATTGAATGAAACTGAGGAAGAGCCCAGGAGGCAAAGTGTCAGATTAAAGTCGATTGATTTTCTGAGAGATGACTAAAAGAGGATTGGGAGGTTGGTAGAGATGGGTGGGAAAAGCCTTCTTAGATGTGTGGAAGAAAAAGGATGGGGTGCAGACAGGGGAATGGTGAATAGTTCAGTGAGTGTGGGATGAATAGATGCCAAAAAATAGGAACTTCTGATGGGAACCTATTGGTTACATTAGTCTCACTGTGGGAGCCTGGACAAACATCAATTTTATATTCTGAGTCAGAAAGCAATTTTCAGAAAACATCTGCAATATATCTATTGCAATTCAATTAAAAACATATTAAATACCTACTAAGTGCCAGACACAGAGAATACAAAGATTAATCCAGTAAGGTCCTGCTTTCAAGGGAGTTATAATCTACTGGGGGGAAAAGATGAGAATTTCAAAAACATGGTACAGTAAAGTGTTGAATTTAAAGTCCGAGCACCTGGCTTAAAATCCTGGCTTTGTGACTGTATGACGTTGACCAAATAACTAACCTCTATAAGCCTCAGTTTCCCTATTTATAAAAAGAACGGTTTGGATAAGATGACCTGTTAAGTCCCATATGGCTCTAAATCTTTTGATTTATGAACTGTGATACAAGGCAGAAGTGATTTTGATAAGTGACAGTCTCTCTGGGATTCAGTTTTCCCATTTGTAAAATGAATAGTTGGACTAGATTTCTAAGACTCTTCCAGCTCTAAACCCTATTAAGTGCCAAAAAGAGGTCCAGGCAAAGTGCTTTGAGAAATTTTAGGGAAGAGAGATAATTTTACCATAGCTAACCCAAGGAACACACACACACACACACACACACACACACACACACACACACACACCAGGAAGTGGCTTTCAGGTAAAAATTGGGGTGTTGAACAGAGAGGCCATATAGGTTTCCTGGTTTGTGTTTTAGAATGGAAATGCTTTGTATTGAGATTAAGTTTGGATAAATGCATATAATAATGAATGCATTAATAGAAAAACTTATTCCGTCCAGAGAAGAATGCCAAAAATCAGCTTCCAAATCCAAGCCTGCCTCTTCCCAACTTTAGGTACATCTGTAACTGATCAAATAAATGATACTGACTGTGGGTAGTTTCTTCTGGGCCAAAAAATAGATTTCTAGCTGTATTTATTCTCCATATGCTGGCAGCACTATGTTAACGTTGCTGGGAAAGTATATTGTCACTTATTAGCCTACAGGGAAAAATGTGTTCATGGATGATATGATATTCATTGCATCAATACCTGGAAATTGATAAGGTCTTTTCAGAGAGGTCCCTCCAAAGAGATTAAGCCCAATAATCTACACTGGAAAAACAAAATGGATGAAGAATGCATATTGCCCATATTGACAGGGTGTATTAAGACCCTAGTAATAGGAATTCAGGGCTTTGGCTCAATGCATTGCTGTTGGGGTTGCTGATTCAAGGCCTGCTGAGGTTGCATCCACTAGTGCAAAGGGCAGATAATCGACACCTATTCTTTTGCATTCTTCTAATAAACTTCATTTCACTCTTAAGTCTCTCCTGTCCTCGGTGATTTGGAACCAAATATTGACTGGTCTGTGTTTCAACAATCTGGCTAGCAGCTGTTGTGGGGGTAAAAGACCAGCACAAGCCCAACAACAAGAATGCTACCAGCACACTGCAAAAGCACAGGTTCTTTTGATCTGCTTCAGTAAGGAAAGCAACGTTAAGGAGTTGACAAGCTTATTTTAATTCAGCATACAAATATCATTCACTTAGTTCAGGGGAAAAAGCCAACACCCTGAACTTCGGAACAAAATACAAACAAAGTACAAACATTGACAGACAGACCTTGTCTATTCAAATCCCAATACATAATTACCAGAGTTTAACAAAGTCCCAGCATCCAGGTTTACAAGCTGGAGGGCTCTTAGCTACAGCTGCCCGGAGTCTCTGTGAGCCACAAATTACAGACATCGACAGACAGAGCAAATATAGATTCATAGTTACCAACATCTAGGTTCAGCCCAGGAGCTCATAACATGGGCTGGCCCAGAGTCCCTCGCGCCACCACTGCTGTGGGTAAGAGCTCCAAAGAAGAGAAAGCCAACCCTTGGTTTTAAATCTTTTTCAGGGTCAAGGGTGAGTCACACATGCGACTCACCCACGTGACCTAGAATTGTCACAAAGAGGCAACTTAAACCCAAGTGGTCTAAAAACCTCTGCTGTCCCAGACATGTCACTCAAACTCATGTGTAAACTAGGCCCTCCCCTGAGGCAAGGAGGCACCAAAGACACCCAAATCTAATCAAGGAAACAAAGGCCAAACTCTTCAAGGGCACTTAGTTGAACTGAATGCTAAGGGCCCATTTTGCTTACCAACACAGTCTGTTGGGCTAATACAATTATATGTGCTCTATGGTATGTGAGAAGAATCAGAATTTTAGTTGACCTAGAGGGCAACAGAGAGAGATGTGTCCTGGGTGTAAGCAGGCTGAGGCATATTAGCAGACGATTGTATAGCATAGATTCTGGAGCTATTCTCCCAACCCTGACTTGCACTGGCAGAATGGATGTCTAGAGGCTTGCTATTGCACCTAGCCCAACATTTCTAGGGGTTATGGTGTCTTTCTAATGCTGTTAGCTCATAAGCCCCCACATGCTTCTACCCATGAGTATCAGCTGATGTTACTTAATCATACAAACTTAATTAGCTTTTAGAATTGGATATATATTATGGTGGTGTGGTTGGTATACAACATCCTGCCTACCTCCTGAAAAGAACTGTGACACATTCTCTTAAGAGTGTATAAACAATCCAAAGGAAAGGGATCAGCTTTAGAGAAAGCATATGGCAAAGGAATGAACTCCAACTCTGGAAGTACTCTTTCTGGAGTCCTCAAAATGTTCGCTTTGGGTGTAGTGTAGATTTTCTGCTGGGATTCTTGTAGAACCCTGAATCTTCATTTTTCACATCACATCTAATCTGCCTTACACTCCTGATTCAGACACTGCTATCTCATGGACATTGCGAGGATATTGATGAAAATATCCAAATCCACACATTCTAGAAAAATCACAAGTCTCTCCCTGGCCAAAGAGCTCTCTTCTCTTACTCACTAAGCAATTACTTCTTAGGAAATTGGCTTGAAAGCATCTAACCTAAGTTACCAGCTGCTTAAAACCTGAATTCCAAACAAGCTTCCTTGTTTTATACAAGTCCCACAGTGTGTCACTAAGTCAGTCCATCGGTCTTATCACTCCTACTTAAATCTAACAAAAAAAGAAAAAGGTTAAGCATCTAAATAGAATTTTAGAAAAATTAGATATGATGAACTTCTTGTGAATAGAAAGGAGTATTCATATTTCTCAGCTATGCATATCACCTTCCAAAAAGTATCATACCTCCAGACATGAAATCGTTATGAACAAAAGCAAAAAAAAACCCCAAAACTAAACAACCCCAGATATTGTATACATCTTTTACTTTCCACGATTTAATAAAATGATGTAAAATAAAGTCACTAAAAAGTCTTAAAATCAATTGGAAAATAAATAACTTAGTCTTAAAGAATTAATGGTTCAAAGAACAAATCATAGAAATGATAATTTCATTAAAGAAAATGAGACAACATATCAAAATTTTAGAGATACATAGAAAGCAGTCCTTAGGAGAAAATTTATATATCTAAACACCTTTATCAACAAAAAAGGGAAAAAACCCAACAGATCAATAGATTAGGTATGCAACTAAAAATACTTGAAGAACAATAAATTAAAAGCCCCAATTAAACACCAAAATGGAAATTCTAAAAATCAAAGCAGAGATTAACGAATCTGAATGGACTTCGTATTTCAACTAGTCCATGCCATTGATTCAATCAAGGATTATCCTCATTTGACAAAGGTATCAGGGTCTTGCCAATTGCTTTAAGTAGGAGTGGGTCTAGGGTACTCCCCCTTACCCCATTTATACTCCTAGGAAAGTATGTGCATAAAATATAACATAAAAGATAAAGAGGTGGCCTACACATGTATTGAAAATAAGGAATAATCAGTGAACAGTACAGCTTTAGTGTTTCACTGGCATTTATGAACCATTTAAAGAACTAAAGGAAATCTTCTGGAACTTCAGGTAGGTTATCCAAGGATTATTTATGTGAAGACAAATATCACAGAAGGATTAGATAAGAAGGAGTTGTGAAATGTAATGGCAAATGGATGCCCACATTGGTAAGATAAACTCTAAGCCCACGAGTCTGGGCTTATCTTAACACTTAATTTTGAAATTTCATAAGAACCATGCTGAATGGATTATTTTGTATTTTTCCATTTCCATTTAGGAGGCCATTAAGAATCATACCACATGGATTTATTGAGAACTTTTAGTTCTAGGCACTGGGGTAGGCATTTGAAATAATAGTACTTGAGACTCCCTAGAACCTTAGAGAACTTTCTTGAATTGAGGTATGGACAGATATGAACTATGCACCCAAGCTGACTCACTGAGGACAGCAAATCAACTGGAGGGAGAGAGTAATGCAGGTAAACAATGGGTCCCTTGGTCTAGTCTGGCTAGGGCATACACCACTGAGTGCTGAAACTATGACCTGGCTACTTCTGGGGAAACATGCTCACTTTGGAGAGACTCATTACTTTGGAGTGACACAGCAAAGCCTGGAGGTTCCCTCAGACATCTACTTTTTGATGGCTGAAGGTGGGGAGAGCCTATATTAAAGCTGTATCAGAGAGGATTGGTCATTAAGCCAGGAGAAGTGACCCCATCAATGGATTTTAATGGGAACAGCCCTGTCTTCTATTTCTCTCTTCCTATTTTCCAAGCAAAACATGAGTTAGAGCCAATATCTGGAGGTGTAGGGGTAGGGCTTTTGTTTCACTCTGGCAATATGGTGGCCATAAGCATGTGGCAGCTAGAGTATGTTTCCTGCCTACATAAGCTTGAGACTGGGTTTTGGACTACTTCTATTTTCATTTTTTCTTGAGTATAGGTAACTGAGATGTCTATTTCCAGCCATGGAGGCATTCTTGTGACTTTTGGAGGTATGCAGATTTTGGTCCTTTGTTAGTTCTGGCTGCACTTTTGGAGGATGCCTCAATAATTACTCAGTGCTTCTTACTCAGTACTGGTGAGAGGATGAGCCCAATCCCTGCCTTGCACATGTCAGAAGACATGAAACTGAAAGGAATTAGTTGGACAGTGCAGAGCAGAAACGAAATTTAAGATGCCTTCTTAGCGGTTTCACAAACTGCTTCATGTTCTGAAGTTTGTCTCAACTTCCCAAGAGATTATAACCATCGTAATGTTACTACTTCTGTTTGTTTTTCTGTCAACATACGCTTATGGATCTTGTGTATGTTAAGCATTTCTTTTGTGTAGAAGAAATAAATAGCAGCCCTATATTTCATTCACCTTGTAGGTCAGAGATCACCTGATGCTGGTCAAAGCAATACAATGATTATGTGAAACAATTCTGGGATTTGTTGTGGCTGAGATCATCCAGAGGGTGAATGCAGAGGACTGTTGTTATGCCAAGCTCAGGGCGCAGCTTCCTTGCTGGGCCTTAGCTCTGGAAAAAAGGGTGCTCCTAATAGTATCTTGACGACACATACATTGTTTGAACCTGAGGGTGGCCTCTTAGAGGAGACAGAGAGGACAAGAGCCCCAGCCCCTATGGGCCCAGGGATGGTTATTATAATTATGCAAGTATTATTATTATTGTTGTTCTTCTTTGGTAGTGAAGATAACCAATATTCAACTGCAGAGGAAGTCAGGAGGAAAGTAAAATGTTGTAGAAGATCCCGGACTTACTTTCCTTTCTGCTTCAATGAAGGGAAAGTCTGCTGGTCTATTAAGCATGATTTTTATGAGACTGGTGAAAATGCCCTGGTTGATAGTGAGATTGGGCTTTTGAGTGGGAGCAGAGGGTTATAGTGCACTATCCGAGGACCTCCACCTGTACTATGGAAATGCTACTATAGGCACATCAGTGAATCAGGGTCTGAAAACAAACAAGTTTGAGTGTGGAGGTGGATTGAAGGGCAGGGTAGGAGGGGGAGGGCCTTCAGCCAAAGGAAAATGCCAAGATTCAAGAGAAAAATCCTGTATCATGAGTGAGGTCCAAATCAGTAGGTTAGCTTTGCAGCCCAAAGGCAATTAGAATTGACTGTATATGTATATGTATATGTATATGTATATGTATATGTATATGTATATGTATATGTATATGTATATGTATATGTATATGTATATGTATGTGTATGTGCATGTGTATGTGTATGTGTATGTATATGTGTATGTATATGTATATGTGCATGTCTATGTGTGTGTATATGTGTATGTGTATGTATATGTGTATGTGTATGTATATCTGCATGTATTTGTGTATATGTATGTATATGTACATGTGTATGTATATGTGCATGTGCATGTACATGTATATATGTATATGCATGCACACACATAGGTAGTTATGTGTATATATGTATGTATGAATATATGTACACATATACTGTATATAACATGTGTGTATGTGTATATATACATATATATTTATAGGCAATGTGGTACTGGGGTGAGAAGACTTTTTGAAGGCCTCTCGTGGTTTTTGTTTTTGACGTCTTTAAAATGATGCCTCTTGAAACCTGGTAAATCTCTTTCACTTATGTGAGAAGATCAAAGGAGTGAATTTCACACATTTGGCTCCTTACAAATTATTTAAATGCATATCTGTTTGGGGCATGTGGCCAGTGGGCAAATTTTGGTCATGAGAGAGAAGAATAAAATTAAAATTGTTCTAATAACAGAGTAGAATTGAACAAGCCCACTTTCCATCCAGGGCCTAGTGGCAATAGCTCTTTATGCAAATTACAATACCAAATGATTTTGACTCAAGACTACAAAATAGGAAAGAATCAGTCAAGAGTTTGTGTGGTATCTGTATTTCCCTGAGGGGCTTGTATGGGCCATGGTCAGGTCCTATGTTTACATAGGATCCAATTAATAGAGGGGAACTTGACCAGAGCTGATGTGTCCTGTAGATTTTGCCCCAGAATTTCATGTCTGATAACCTCACATCTGAACCCAATTCTTCAGTATTGGGGAAGATTTTCCAGTATTGGGCACCTTTGTGACAAACTGTAACACATATAGCAGTTGTTCCTAGTTAGTTCTGATCTCTGGGGCTAAGCACAAGTCTAATTGGTTCTTCTACTGGGTATGATAGAGTGACCAGGAGGATTGATTTAAAATGCTTGGGTTTGAAAAAAAGCAATGACTATGAAACTGGGTTTATCCTTGAGGATGGCCATTTTCAGCTTGGTCATTCCTTCTTCTTTTCCAGCCTGGAATCAGTCTTAATAATTCACATTTCTATTACACTTTACAGTTTATAAAATGCTTTCTTTACAGCACTCCTGTGAACATTAACATTTTCATTTTAGAGATGAGGAAAATAATACTCAGAACTGATTTACTAAGGTTTGCACAGCTAGTACATGTTGGAGACATAATATGTTGAATTTTAATAATCCTTTTTTTTAAATAATAGTTTACTTCCCCCACCAACTGCATGTAAAAAAATTAAAATTTTTGAAAAAAGTTTTGAGTTTCAGATTTTATCCCTGTCTCCCTTCCCTCCCTCCTCCCAGAGATGGTAAGCAGTCTGATACAGGTTATACTGTGCAATCATGTAAAACATTTCCATGTCTAATGATCTTTTTGAGTGCTTTATATGTTTTTATATTCATGACTCTTGAGAGTCCCTTGCTTCTTATACATTTTCTGTGGGTGTGAAATAAAGGCTGTTCATACCTGATATACACTTGGTACCTCAAGTGTCTGCATGGGATTTGAGGATCCTGTGACCTACATGTGGGGAAATCTAGACATGCTAAGGATAGTTAGAGATTTTTCCTGGATTATTATAGGTGGGAGCACTGAACCAAAGAGAAAGGGTAACTCTTTGGTAACATCTGGTAAAATGTAACATTTGTAACATTTGGTAAAAGGTAACAGCTACTGAAAAAATGTACATAAATGAGCCTCCGATTTTGAGGGCTCTTGGCTATGGCTTACAATGATATGAGAAGGGAATATACAGGCATTCATAAATTATAATCTATAGCTGACCAAGGGCACCTAGGTGGTACAGTAGATACAGCATTGGGCCTGGAGTCAAGAAGACCTGAGTTTAAATGCGGCCACAGATACTTACTAGCTGTGTGACCCTGGGTCAGTCACTTAACCCTATTTGCCCGAGTTTCCTCATCTGTAAAATGAGCTGGAGAAGGAAATGGCAAATGGCAATGGCATTCCAGTATCTTTCCCAAGAAAACCTCAAATTGGTTCATGAAAAGTTGGGACATGGCTGAAAATGACTGAACAACAATAGCAGACTACACCTTTACAATTCTCTAAAAGGTTTAGAGAATACAAGACTGTGGTGTTTATTGAATATGAACTTTTTTTGAGTGGATGACAATTTTTCAACAAGGGATTAAAGTAGTATAAAATTCCGGGAAAACTACAATGGAGATAACTATCACAATCTTTTGATTCTAAATATCAAGCAAGAGCTAGAGGTGCTTGTCACTGTCATGTAGGACGGCAGTGCGGTATCAAATGAATGAGGGATTCATTATGCATGGTCAAGTAACTTATCTCTGCTGATGGCATTGTGTGAAACGCTGCAAAACTGTTCTACGGAAGACCTACGCAGAAGAGTGGGGCCCAGCTATCTATAGAAGAAAAACAAAGTGGATGAAGAATGTCTACTATCAATGCTATGATATACTTTTGGGGTAAGTCAAAGAGCTGTTTTCTCTCTCTCTCTCTCTCTCTCTCTCTCTCTCTCTCTCTCTCTCTTTTTCTCTCTCTGTATTTTAGATACAAGCTGCAGACAAACAAAGAATCATGCCCAGGATAGAATGGGGGAGGATAGTGGACTGGATTGCATTTGGGAAATTGTGCAATGTTTTTAATGACCCCAAACTTCTTTGGGGAACAATAAGAGCATTATTATATTATTAATAATAGACTAGTATCAATACTAATGAACAGATAACGTAACTGAAGTATATACATGTATAGTATTTTGTAGTTTAAAATTGCTATCCATCCATTACTTCATTTGATTTTCACAACCATCTTTTGAGTTTCCCATTTTATAGAACAATTAAATGGCAGTGTGGCATAGTGGGTAGAATGTTGGACCTACAGTCAGAAAAACCTAGGTTGAAATCTTGCCTTTGGCATTAATAAGCTGTGTTATCTTTTGGAAACTTCAGCTTCCTACTTTACAAAATGATATAATTATAGCATCTCTCTCAAAGGGATATGAGAATCAACTGAGATAATGTAACATATGTGAGATGTTTTGCAAACCTTGAAGTGCTAGATAAATGTCACTTGCGAAGATTTTGATGTGATTTGTCCAATGTCACACAGCTAGGAAGCAGAAAAGTCAGGACTAGCATCCAGCACTTTCCACAGAGAATAAGAACAAAAGAAATGTCCCATGTGGTCAGATCTGGGGCTCATCTACCTAGTAATCTATCTCTCAGAGAGACACCAGCATGTATTTTGGGGAAGACTGGGCAACATTTCCTTCATGATGTTGATTCTTCTAAAGTTGGGCATTAGCCTTGACTGTTCCTAAAGTCTCCTCAGTATCTTATTAGACATTTGTCAGTCTGAATAAAAAACCTGGATTGGAACCAGTAGTGTACTGGAGCTAGCCCATACTAGCTCAGGAGAGTCTATTGTTAAATTTCTAGTATGATCATTTATACCTTTGACATCATCAGTAAATACTAAAGATCAGAGCTTGATGTATTGTTTCATTGATTATCTAGACTCAAGAAAGTGATGGAGAAAATCTAAATGATTCAGTTTAAACTTCAAAGTGTATTGTGTATAATTTTTTTCCTGTAGAGCTGGTTATTAAACATTTACCAGCATGGAACCCTGATACCTTTCTTTGTTTCTTTCTTTGTTCCTTCTTTCTTTCTCTTTTCCTTTCTTGTTCTTATTATTTTAATATATCTTTGTGACATATATATATATATATAATATATATGTGTGTGTGTGTATACATATAGTGTGTGTGATATATGTGTGTATTATATATATAAAATGTGTTTTTGGGATAACTATAGGCAAGTCACAATTTCCTTGAGCATCAGTTTCCTCATCTGTAAAATGGTGTTAAAGATAATTATACTATCTACCTCATAGGACTGTTGTTAGTAAAGTGCTTTGTCAACTTTTAAGGCTATATAAATCTGAGCTATTAATTAGAGTTCAATAGACTTGTCAAAAAGGAAAATGAAATTAGCTTAGCATGGCATTCTTAATGAACCCATGTTGGTACCTTGTTGTCATCTCTTTCCTTTCTAAATATTCACAAATTATTACTTTGATAATGAGCTCTAAAATTTTAACAGAAATCATCGTCAAGTTACTGGACTACCATTTGAAGAATACACTTTTCCCCTTTTAGAAAATTGGGAAAATATTACAGAATTAAGGAATTTCAGAGTTGGAAGAGACCTCAGTAGCTAGCTGACTCACATCTGAAAAAGAATTCCCCATTACATTATACCCCCAAAGTGGTTATCCACGTTCTACTTAAAGACCTGCAGTTAAATGGAAACTCACTACCTTTTGAGACAAATCATTCCATTTTTGGATAGCTCTAATTGGTAGGAAGTTTTTTTCCAACCTAATCCCTAAATTTATCTCTTTGCAACTATTCCCTTCTCCCCCTTGCTTCTCAGTCCTCCCTTTGGAGCCAAAGAGAACAAGTCTAATTCCTCTTCCATTGACAATCCTTCAAACACTTGAAGATAGTTATTATATTTAAAATCAAAGAATGTTAGAGATGAAAGAACTTTTGCCATCGTACAGTCTAGCTATATTTTAAGGATGAAGAAAACAGAAGACCCAAAGAGTTTTAGTTACCAGTTCAAGGTCACGCAGGGATGTAGTGGCAAAGTCATAATTAGAACCCAATTTTCCTGACTTGCAATCCTGAGCACTTTCCACTGCCTACTGCCTTTCTTTGGTAAAGACCAGATTTACCTGCACAATTAAAGTATAGATGTGCAAAGATTTTGTATTGCTTCACCAGTTGGCCCAAATGTTGAGTCCATGAAATCAATCTAGATGGGTAGGAGGGAAGACATATTGTAGCAGGCTTTATATGTCAAGATGAAGAATTTATATTTATTGTAGAGGCAATAGGGAGCTACTGAAGGATGTGGTCAGATCTATTTTTAAGGAATGATACTTAGGCATCTGTGTGGAGGATGGCTTGGAGAGGAAGCAATTAAGTTCATTAGTAGGCTATTGCAATAGCCCAGGCAATGGGGGATGAGGGCCCTCCCTTCATGTAAATCATTTTAAAAGGATTCTGTTCAGATGGGGGTTGGACCAGTTGAGCCTTGAGGTCCCTTCCAGCTTCTGAGTAGCAATAAATCTGTGATTTTTATGTTTTGATCAGGTAAATGACTGATGTTTATTGTTGAATGTAGAAATAGTCAAATTATAGAATCTGCATGAGCATGCTAATATTCAGCATTCATTCATTCACAGTGATCGAATCTTCTTTTCTTGCTGTGAATATGATTTCCTTCTTTTGCTGTTACCAAATACCTGCATCATTTTAGTCATCTTGTTGCATTCTCTGGTGGAGACAGGTAAGTGATGCAGGGGGGAGAACTCTAGGCTTGGAGGTCAGACAGCTCTGAATTTAAAACTTGCCTCAGAAATATAAATAGCAGTGTGACTCTGGCCAAGTCTCTCAACTTCTCTCAGCCTCCATTTCCTCATCTGTAAAATGGGGATAATTATAGTACTTCTCTCATAGGGTTGTTGGGAGGATCAAATAAGATAACATATATAGAGCATTTGCAAACTTAAAGCTGTATATAAACCTTAGCTATTGTTATTTTTTCTTGTCTGGAGATTGTAGGGAAATATACGAGGTCTTTTTTTTCTGAATGAAGAAAAAAATCTTAACAATTGTTTAGGGCTTTAAAAAAATTGTGTTCTAAAGATGACATTGCATGTATTGTCTAGAGATGTTGTTGGAACAGATGTTGCGAGAGGCTTGGATAGTCTAATAGGACCAGAATGTCCATGTATCCCCCAGGTGGTTTCAGAGAAAATCCTCTAACACATTCATAGGACTACAGGGCGTTGTCTTCCACTTGACCCTCCCGTTCTGTTGAGCATTCTGTTGAGTGTTCAATGCTCAAGGGTTGTTGAGAAGCTGAATGATGATTATTGCACTCCCCGGCTGTTGCCAGCAATGCTCTGGCAGATTTTGGAATCAGATGCAGGCGACTGTCGGAGGTTAATGATATAATAGGATGTGGAAGATTCTGGTCATGAAGTAAGCTAACCTACTTCAGAAAGGGTAATGTGGGGGAGAGATGCCAAGTTGTGTTTGCGTTGTCGTTTGTGGAGAAAGGGGAGAAATCAGAAAGTGGATTAGCAACCAAACTGTTTCCTTTGTACTTAATGGTTAGAAGCTTCTATGAGGCTTTGACTGTCAGAGGAGATATTCCAGGTGACCTTCTCCTGGGTCAGCCCTTCACCGATCTACCTAAAGATCCCCAGGCCTCCCTGAACAATCAGATATGACATCCTGCCCAATTTCAGCTGTATAACATTTCAATCTAGAGACATTGCAGGAAAAAAATAGCCATGGTTGGGGAAAGGATGAATGAATATTTATAATGAGATTTGCATCATGAGGGAAGAAACCTGATGGTATCCCTCAGTAAAATGTAGAGGTCTTTGAGAAGGCAGCTGCTTGCCAGCACAGAAGGGAGGAGTGAGAGAAGGAGAAGGAGGAATACCTACTCCATAGGAAATCACAGGAGAGTTGGAGGCAGGTAAAATTTAATTATCCAAGTTGGACTTGGGCCAAGGTATCAGTGAAACTGCCACGAGATCTCTAAGGAACAAAAATGGTTATGACCTTCCAATTGTATCCTCTTTGACGGATGGCTCCTTCAGCAGCCCTGAGCTCCTGAACAGCATGATGGGGCCATGGGGTCAGTATTAACTCAGAGGGAAGGGCAACACATACTGAACTGTCAGACACCCAAGTCAGCTTTGCTGACTTCACTTTTCCCTCTGGTACAAATCCATGGTGTTCGGGTGGAATAAAGCAGAACTGTTATTCTTAATCCCTCTCTGCTGTTCCTGAAGCTTTTTCAGCTTGGGCTGAGGATGTCAGTTTGTTTTCAGGTGGTGACTGGTGGATCATGGGAGCATACTGACACTGTTAAGAAACTGTGATGTATGAGGTAAAAACTGGACTGCTTTTTTCTCCCAGGAAAAAAGACAAGAAGCAGTGTACAGGGGTGCAAAGGGTGCTGGACTTGCCATGTAAAGGTCTGGGTTCAGGTCCTAGCTACAGCCCTCATTAGTTTTATGACCCAGTTAAATCACCTCTCTGAACCTCAGTTTCTTCATCTGTATTATGGGCTAATTGTCCTGGGACTATGTACCTTACATGGTTGTTTGGAGGAAAATGCTTTGCAAACGTTAAAGCCCTTTGCAATCTCAGAATTTCAAAATTTTTGAAGGACTTCAGTGACCACTTGGTCACTATTCCTCCCAAAGAAACTCTTTTATGATATAGCCAACAAGTGTTTATCTAGTGTTTGCCTGAAGACCCTCCATGATTGGGAAGCCATGATTTCCCAAGTCATCTCATTTTACTTGGGGATAGCTCTAATTAGGAAAATTTTCCTGATATAAATCCTAAATTTGACTCCTCACAACTCTAACTTATTTTTTGGTCTTTGGAGACAGACAGAATAAGCCTAACCCTTCTTTCCCATGACAGACTTTCAAGTATTTGAAGGTAGCTACTAAGTTAGGGTGGCTAGATGGTGCAGTGGATAGTCGAAAAAGATTCATTTTCCTGAGTTCAAATCTGGCCTCACACTAGCTATGCGACCCTGGGCAAGTCACTTAACCCTGTTTGCCTCAGTTTCCTCATCTGTAAAATGAACTGGAGAAGAAATGGCAGACCGCTCTAATATCTTTGCTAAGAAAAAAATGGGGTCATGAAGAGTTGGCCATGACTCAACTACAAATCAAGGTCCTCCTGAGTCTTCTTTTCAGAGGGGGTAAACATCCCCATCCTGCTGGAGTTTTCTAGTTCATCAGTGTGTGCTGTGGGCCAGGACACTAACAGAGCAGGGAGGCTTGAGTTAACATCCCATAGTCCCATAACATCAATAGGGCTATTGTAAACCAAGGCTGTGGAGAAGACCTGGAGCGGTCTGATTTAACTGGGCCCTCCGGTGGATTGAGCTGAGACTTAGCTGTGTACTCTTTGGGCAAGGAAGATATAAAATCAGCTTTATAACTTTGGTGTGAGAGTCCCTGGGGCCCCAGGGAACCTCCTTGCTGATTACTTTTACATGCTTTTACTTTCCTGGACTGCTTTTTATTGCCTTGGGGATTGCCTTTTACCTGGTGGTTATTGGATGTTTTTATTAAAGGACTTTTTTGGTTGAGCCTTCAGACTCTGAGTGATCCATTTCACTAGGCATGATAAAAGGACCTGGACAATGTCCTACCTAAAATAGTATGTCTAGAACTGAACACAATCCTCTAGACCAGAGAAGAGTGTGGAAGGACTGTCCCCTCCTTATTCCCAGAAGTTAGGCCTATCTTAAAGGACCCCAAAATGGAATTTTGGCCTGTCACTATCACACCATTGACTTATAAAGCTTGCAGCCCAGTAAATATCTAGATCTCTTAAAGACAAATGATTGTCTAACTATTTCCCCACATATGATTTATTATTATCTGACCTACAAGAGAGGGATACATTGGAAATACGGTCAAATGGTTCTTTGAACTGAGATCTTTTTTGATAGATGCAGAATGGGATTAATGGAGAGATCGCTAGGCTTGGAATCGAATCAGAAAAGTCTGCTGTTTGCTAGCTGCCCACTAACACTTTCTGAGCCTCCATTTTCTAATCTGTAAAATGGGGATACTCACACTACTAACCTCAGGGGCTATGATCTGATGATATTTTTAGAAACCTTAAAGTGCTGCAAAATGTGAACTATTGCGTTGATTGCTTTTTCAGGCTCATATTGTTTATTACTCAGAGACAGGAATCCCTCGCTCTGGTCAGCCTGGGCTCATAGAATCTCAGAGAAGAAAGGTGGCTCATAGGCTCTCTCTTTAACCTGAACCCATTCTTGCATCTCTTCTACAACATTGCTGACAATGCTCACCCAACTTCCTCTTGAAAACCTCCCATGAGGTCTCACCAGACCCTGAACAACCCACCTATATTTCTGCCACCAACCTTGGTTTGCCTATTCTTCTCTTTGGCATTGCTTCTCCCTGCTCTAATCCCTTGTCTGCTCAGTGCCTGGTTTCTGTGCAAAGTGTTTCCTGCCCATCAGTCATTCACTCAACAGGTATTTATTAGGTACCTATTATGTAGGCACCATGGATACAGAGACATTATTAAAAGTGTACATTACTTGTTCTCAAGGAGTGCAAAGGAGAGGTCCACGACAGGATGATGAGAAATTTCATATTGGAGAGTCACTTTGAGCTGGGAGAATTAAGAAAGGCTTCACAGAGAAGGCAGCAACTGAATTTGGCCTGGAAAGAAGTTGAGGGACTGAAATAGAGGAGAGATTAGAGGTGGAGTGGGGTGAGAATCCATCCCAGAAATGAACAGCATGATACAAGCAAAGGTATAGAAAGCAAATAGAGCCGGATGACAACAGGTGATTGAGAGTAGCTCAGTTTGGCCAGAACGTTGTTGTTCACCTTCATTTTTGAAGAAGACCAATGGCGTCATGAGGTGATGTCTTGACTTGCACGTGAATTGGATTTGTGTGAGGCAGAGTTGCACAAAATCTTCAATCTCACTCTCTTCCAGAGTCATCCAAGTCCAGTGGCAAGACGAAAGTCAATATCACTGGCAGTGGCTTGGGATGCAGTGGATGACCTTGGCATCTTCGATGTCTGACCAAGCTCAAGCGCTCCACAGTGCCTACTTCAGCTACCTTCGTGGTTATTGGAACAAATTGTTCTCATCCACCCATTCCACAAGGGCAAGTCTTCACGTGCTTAGGGTAGATACTGCATTAACTCATAGACAGATTTGAGGCCTGTTGTTTACCCTCAGCCTGTCTTAGCTTGTCTGCTGAGACAGTTTACTAGGTTGTGACTGCTGTGCATGCTACCGCTTCTTGGAGCCACAGGTTAGAGTTGGGTGAAGGTAGACACCAAAGATGGATGAGCAACCCTGGAGTGTATAGGTGTTCAGGAAGGACTGGCACCTCTGGGGTGAGGGCTTGCTTGTCTGGAGTGTAGAGTGTGTATAGAGATGTAGAGTGTATGTAGAATATAGAGAAATGAGAAGTGTGAGATAGGCCTGGAAAGGTAAGTGGAAGCCGAGTTGGAGGGCCTTGAATGCCGTGTCGAGAGCCACTGAAAGCATAATTTGAGCTGCCCTTTTTAGCTCACCTGGTTCCCCTGCTACACCCATCACTTTAGTACTAGCAAAAGCAAGGTCTTCTGATGTTTTCTTTTTCCTTGTGGATCTGTCTTCCTTATAGTTTCTTCAGCTGGTACTGATTCTTCAGTGCATATGGTTTTCTGTTGGGGCCATATGGTTATGCAGGCCTCTCTCCAGGTCCTGTGTGGAGTTTGGCATCTCCATCCCTTCTTCTTGACATCCACATGGTTTCTTATATCCAGAAACAGATCCCTCTTTGTGCATGTTCCCTAGATAGCCCCCATGAATGAAGAGGGATAGAGCTTATTTGCATGCATGATACGAAGTGCTATCTTAATGCTGGTAGAATCTCATGTGAGCATGTGTATATATACACACTTGCACATAGTTATTCATCATGGCCTTTTATTTGGGAGGAAAGTATTGTCTTCTCTCTCTTCCCCCTCCTCCCCTTTTTTTTACTACTCTTGTAAATAAGACTGCAATTTAAGTCTTGAAGATTAAAGTGGGCATGATTGTATTTTCATCTTCATCTTTCTTTAACATATTGCTTCATATTAATACTAATACTATTACATTACATTCACATTTATATAACATTCTATTACTATAAAGGGCTTTACATACCATCTCATTTGATTTTCACAAGATTCTTGTGAAATAGACATGGGTATGAATGCATTAATGAATAAAAATAGCATTTATTAAGTACTTACTGTGTTCCATGTACTGTATTAGAAGCCAGGGGTACAAATACAAAAAAGCAAGACAGTCCCTCCCGCCGTTCTCTGTTTAGCCAAAACCATGTGGACTTCATGAAAACCTCATCATTCAAGTGTATTTGAGCTCATCTGGACTCAGACTTCTTCATTTTACATTTTACATATCACAGAAGTGTTCAAGTTCAGAGCCTTTTAGCATCAAATCATGGATTTAGATCTCACATCTTCCGATTTGATTTAAATATCATCTAAGCTAACTTCTTTATTTTAAAGATGAGGAAATTGACACGTAGGTGAATTGATTTGCTCAAGGTTCCATGAGTGGCCAAATGACAAGAGTCAGGATTTGAACACAGGTCCAGATCCACTGTACCATGCTGAACAATGGTACAGAACAATGCAGAAAGAGATAATGTGATACCAACTCAGATGCAGACAGTATTGAACCTCTCAACTGTTTACCACCAAACAGACATTTTTGTCCTGCTTAGAATTTTGCTCCTTAATGGTAATGTTACTCTCTGTAATCCTTTTTTATTTCTTTGCCATTCCCTCCTAAGGTCTCTAAGCAATTTAGAAACCATAGGTTGTGTTTTCAATTTGGACCTTTAAAGTTTATCTTTTTTTTGTACTTTTTCTTGTTTTTTTTTTATGGTCATGATTAGAAACAGAGGGTAAGAGAGAAGAGACCAGATCATGAATGTATATGAAATCATTGCAGTTGGCTCTGTGAATTGCATCATACTTAGGCACTGTTTTAAAATGTTTATTTCCCAATCACAGGACTTTGGGGGGAGTTTTTACCTTCTATGGCATGAATTCCTTATTTACTTTTTTACAGCAGATATTTATAAGTCCATATGGACATACTGGAGACCCAGCTGGAGACCCTGTGCTACTGTAATGACGTCTAGCTCAGCATCCTTTCATACATCTTGCAAGCTAGTAGTGCTTGGGGTACAATATACCTCCCATCACATTTTGGGAGAGCCAGCCTGACCCTGGACAATGGATTTTAAATTGCCCCCAGTGGAATCCTAGAATTATTAACCAGCTGCCAAGAATGCCAAGAAACCATAAGAAAAAAAAGGGGAGAGGGCAGACAGGGTGATTCTTGTATTGTCGAAGTTACTACAATTCTTTTTTTTACATTTTATATTGGAGGAAGGGGTTTAAATATATCCAGGTTAGGAAGATCGGTACATTTTATTACACATAAGAATCTGAGAAGCTGATTAAAATTGTTCATTTTTCATACTTACTGAACGGTATAGAGCATTGCGAATTAAGTGTTATATTGAGGGGTTGTACTGGTGGTTAGCAGCTCATCTCAAGCAGAGGTTATTGAAAGCAGAATGTGTAGGGAGGTATGACCTATGGCCTCTATTCTGTCCGGTTCCCTTCAGCGTCTGAAGAAATTTGTGGCCAGGATCAAGATAGGCCTGGGGCCACAGAGCCACCATCATGCCTGTTCCATCAAATTTAGACCTGGAGCATGTGGACACGAAGACATAGGCAATGGCTTCCATATTCCTAGACTTGTAGAGTCACTCTGGACATTCAGAACAAAATCTTGATTTTTAGATCAGGAGGAAGCCACAGATTAATATAACCATAGAAAGACCAGAGAAACATAGAATCACATAGTGATAGAATTTTGGAGTTGGAAATGCATTTGAGCTCATCTAGACTCAGACTTCTCCATTTTACATTTTACATTCCTCCTAACTCCCCCTCACAAGTACATAACCCTTTTCAGTGAGGAGGGTCAAGTGTTGGCCATTGCTTCCCAGAAGCAATGCTCTCTACTCAACACTAGAGGGCATTCTTGGGTAATACCAAGCTCTCTATCGTTCTAGCTAGCTACCTCCATCTCTAAGCTTCCCCCCTTTTTGTGGATTTGCAGATTTATTCAATTAGACTTCTATTCAAGGTGTCCCCACAATCCAAGAAACTCTGCCCTATTCCTTTTGCTGCTGCATTTAAATAGACTCAATCACACCTCCATGGTATAAATTTATACAGCTCTTTACTCAACCAAAGAGGAAAAAAGGAATAAGAGTCACATACGTTACAAAACCAGTGCCTGCATGAGACTAGGTACGAGTCACTCCTAGATCAGGCAGTTCAGTTAGTAGTGAAATAGTTCGATTTAAAATTGCTTCTCAGCTGTTCCTACATGGAGCAAGCAGGCATTTCCAAAAGGTGTTGTATTCACAGCAAAACCTCCTGGAGGGTCCAAGTCTAGTTATTTGGAGGACCTAGGATACCTGGCTTTATTTATCTACGTCTCCTCCTTAAGGGCAGTCACTGTCAATCTGGTAATATACTAGTTCTTCCTCAAGTCATCTCATTTGCAGCTGATCCTATCTCCACCCATTCTCTTTGCCTGTTGCTGGCTGCTTGCTCTGGTCATGCTTCCAGCTTCTCTAGCAACACATATTCATGGCTCACTTAATGAACCTGCTTTAAGTGTGAGGAGTAGCTGTGATACTCTTGTTGTAGGAACAAGTTTATGGGGCCAGGAGTAGGCTACCCCTATGCAAATGGTGGTCTTTATAGTTCTCTCTGGCTTAGAAAAACTCTCGTTCATTTCCATTCCAGGCTGAATCTACTCACCAGTCTTTGTTAGTTCTTTCAGGTGTTTTTAGTGGTGGGAGCTTTGAGAGAATTCCTACTCTTTGTGTACTCCATAGGCTATAAGGTAGGAGTATAGCTACATCCCTTTTTGGTACAGATAAGGAAACTGAAGCTCAGATGGGGGAGAGATCAAAGTCACAGTACAAGCTATTTTCTTGACCCCTAGTTTATAGACTCTTGCCAATACAGTAGTGTTCTATTCTTCAGAAGGTATTGAGGAAGCAGTGAGGTATAACTAAAACTCAAATCTGGGCTTAGAAGTTTACTAGCTGTGTGCCCTGGGCAAGTCACCTAACTTCTATTTAGATTCGAAATCAAATGACTTGGATTTAACCTCTCTCTCTACTTCTTGTTCATGGGGGATTTTGAATAAGTCGTTCAGCCTCTCTGGTGCTCAGTTTCCCCAACTGTAAAAATCTATTAGATTATCTCTTAGGTCTTTTATAGCTCTATGAGTCTATGAAGTGATTTAGAACATCTATTTCTCCCCTGTACCCCCATAAGAATCTGTTTAAATGACCTTTTCTATATACCACACAGATTGAGCAAATGTAAAAAAAAATAAAATTGGCTCTTAAATGAAACTCTTTGGAACTTCATTACCCCCGTGGGTTTACTTTAGAAAATGTGAATTGGTATCTATCAGGTATTAGTGAGAAGAGGGTGGTGAGGTCAATAGAACTCAGGAAAACATATTATATCGTGAAATTTTAGACTTATAAAGGACCTTAGAAAGCTCGGAGGAAAAGGACTTTATGTTGTAGTAGAAATATCACTGACTCAAGAGGCAGATCTGGTTGTCAGTAATGAAATGTAGGGAGATCATTGGATCTTTTCTGGGTCTGAATTCCCCACTCTGTTAAGTGAGGGGTTGGACTAGATTGGATAACCTAAATCTGTGACCAAATAGGTCATAGAAGAGAATCATAGAAGTATAAAGTTGGAAGGATGGCTTGAAATTTATATGGCGATTTGTTACATTCATACATATGTAATACATATTATTGATTGATGCTGTGAAGTGTCTACTATAAGATATTATCATTCCCATTTTACAGATGAGGAAACTGAGGTTCAGAGAGAGTAAATTACATTTCGTAAAAGCCGAAGGTAGGAAGTGAATGTAGGACTTCCTAACTTTAAGACGAGCACTCTACTCCTTCCGCAGTCTGGCGTAGTGGGATAGAGTATTGGCCTTGGAGGTCAGGAAGACCTGTTTCTGATCCAACCTCAGACACTAAGCTGTTTGATCCTGGGCAAGTCGTTTTCCACTCTAGCATTAGTTTCCTCATTTGCAAAATGGAGAGGTTGGTCCCCTCTGGCTCTAAGTTCATGATCCTATGAGCCTCTTGGTTGGTTGGGCCATGATGCCTCTCAAGAACTGTCCTGTAGTAGACAGAAGGCTGGATTTGGGGTCATGAGATCTGAATTCCTGAAAATTTTGAAACTTTGTTGATTTAGGAAATTTTCTTCCCTTTTCTGGAAACTGTTTTGTTAGTTAATGTATCACCTTCCATTTTAAAGGGACATGTATGCTGCAGATGGTGGCATAGTAGATAGAGCTCTGGGCCTGGAATTAGGGAGTCCTTAACTCAATCTGGGCTTAGAAATTTACTAGCTGTGTGACCCTGGGCAAGTCATGTAACTTCTGTTCGCCTTTGTTGTAAAATGGGGATAATAATCACCTCACAGAGTTGTTGTGAGGATCAAATAAGATAATAGTTATAAAAAGCATTTAGCACAGTGCTGGCCATACATAAATGCTAATTGCTTCTTTTCCCCATCCCTGGCCAAACCATCATGGGAAACATCCTTAACAGGGTCTAAATTTAGGAGGATTTCCCTATAGATCATGGGCTGCTAGGTGCTGCGGTGGATAGGGTAGAATCAAGGAGATCTGAGTTCAATGGGCCCCCAGACACGTACTGGTTGTGTGACCTTGGTTGCCTTGGTTTCTTCAGCTGTAAAAATGAGCTGGAGAAGGAAATGGCAAGCCACTCTAGTATCTTATCAAGAAAATCCCAAATGGGGTCACCAAGAGTTGGACATGACTGAAATGTCTGAACAATGACAAAAGTAATCATGGGTTCTTAACCTATGGTCTATGAACTTGTTTTTTAAGAATATTTTAATAACTGTATTTCAATAAAATTGGTTTCCTTCATAGTTCTATGTAGTGTTATTTTATGCATTAAAAAAAACTCCACCTTATTCTAAGAAAGAGTCCCCAGGTTTTCCCAGACTGCCAAAGGGATCCATGGCACAAAAAAGGTTAAGAATTCCTGCTATAGACTGAGAAATCTTCCAGATGTCTCTTTTTTTAGATGATATTACAGTGATTACATTAAGCCCCAGCACATTGCAGGACCATCTCAAATGGTCACTCAAAAGAGATTGGGTTGGCGATCCCCACTGAAAAGCCAAACAGATGAGGAATGCATATTGTCTTGACCAAGAAACAAAGTTGAATGGATGGCCCATCAAGTTAGTCTATTAATTATTAGTCTTAGATACATGTTGCCGATGAAAGATAGGTGAGGCTTTAAGCATCAGATTCAATTGAACAGGAGGAAGATAGTAGGCTGGATGACATGGAAAACTGTGTGCAGCCTGAATACAGCACTTGTTCCCATAGCATGTTTTAAATTTTTTAAATTTTGTTTTATTTTTTCAGTTAATGGGAATTTATTTTCTCACCTCCCCCATTTCCACTGACAGAAAAAAGAAAACAAAAACAATGCTTGTAACAAATATGCATAGTCAAAAAAATCCCATATTGACCACGTCAAAAAACATGTGTCTTGCTCTGCATATTAAGTCTGTCACCTGCCAGGAGGTAAGATGAATTCTTCATCGTGAGTACTCTGGAAACATGATTGATGATTGTGTTCTTAAGTCTTCCAAAACTGTTTCTGCCATGTTGTTATCATGGTATAAATCGTTCTTCGAGTTTTACCCACTTCACTCTGCATCACTTGACATAAGTGTTCCCAGGTGTCTCCAGAACCACCCTCCTTCATTGTTTCTTACAGCACAGTAATATTTCATTACATTCATATACCGTAAGTTTTTCAGCTATTCCCCAATTGATGGTCACCCTTTTAGCTTTCGGTTCTTTGCTACTATAAAAATAACTCCTATAAATATTTTTGTATAGATGGATCCTTTTCCTCTTTCTTTGATCTCTTTGGTGTATAGATCTTTGTAACAACAGTGTTACTTGCAGCTACTGTGGAGGTGTAAGGCCAATAACACCAACACACAGAAGAGCTGCTAGCACAGGTTCTTTGATCTGCTTTTCTAAGGAAAGTAACTTAAAGGGGTTTACAATCTCACTTTACTTAAACATACATATATCATTCATTTAGTTCAGGAAAAAAAGTCAGCACGCTGAACTTCAGAGAAAACACAAAGAGAAATTACAAGCAGAAATTATATAAACAGAGCAAATAACACAAATCAGCAGACAAGGCTCTAACTGTCTGTCCATAGCAATATATACATAGTTACCAGAGAGAGAAGCATCAACATCGGGGGTGGGGGGGAAGAAGGGTGGGGCCTCCTTAATGGCTACCCAGAGTCTCGTCTGGCCAAATCACACGACTACTCTTACAATAAGTGAGCCCCCAAAGCAAAATGCTAACCTCAGAGTATATATACACAATTCTTCAGGGTCAGACCACAGAGGGTGTCACAGCCATGTGACTCAAACTCATGTGTCTTAAGCTTTCTTGTGACTTAAGCAGGTCATCAAAGACTCTTGATTCAATCAAAGACTCAATTGAAGGCACTTGATTGCCTTAGTGTTGAGAAGCACTCCAAAAGAAAAAAGAGCAAAAAGTCCTACTTTTCTTGCTATTACAATCTCATGACTTGTTAAAAGGCCAAGAGGGAGACTTCAAGCACTTTAGCTAGGAAAGCTTCCAGTACCCCTTACAGAAAAATAGTGGGAGAACATGAACAAAAAATTTTATTAGATCAGAAGGCATGGATAGGTTCTAATCTGTAGTGTTGGAAGGAGTAGCCACATTGACGCTATCAGGCACTCATTGAAGGATCAGAGTATATTGCCGGAGCCTACCTTTGGAAGCTGGTAGGCTTGGTGTATGTGGGAGCATTTCGGCTACAGTTGTGCCTATATAGGAAGATAGGGGGCAATATAAGAAGGGTCACAGAATCTCTGAGTTGGAAGAGATCCTAGAGAACATCTTGTTCAACTTGCACTTGCATAGAAATGACCTTCACATCATTCAGCCTCCACTGAAGACTTTCAGAGATGGAGAACCCACAGCACCCAGAGACAACTCATTCCATTTTTGGACAGCTTTAATAGGAAAGATTTTCCTTATATTGAGTCCAAATCTACCTCTCTGAAACATTTGTGACTCTGAGATCTACCCCTAGGGGCCAAGGAAAATAGGTATGACACATAATAGTCCCCAAATATTTAAAGATTGCTATTATATATTTACTGCCTTCCTTCTTCAGTGTCTTTAGTCTTCTTAGCCTTTGTCAGCATACTTCCTAAAACATGGCATTCATAACTGACCATAGTGTCACCCCAGAAGTGGTCTGATCAGGGCAGGATACAGGAGGTCTATCATTTTCTTCGTTCTTGGAACTGATATACTTCATGAAGCCTACGATTATGTTACTTCTTTTGGTGCTTATGTGACCATGTCACACTTGATTTATCCTGAATGCACTAAAACCCAAAGGTCTTTTTTTTTCTTTCCTTAGACAAACTATTTTCTAGCAAATTTTCACCATCTGGTACTTACTTGTTCAACTGATAGTTTGAACCTACATGGAGGATTTTATCCCTAGTATAGTCAATCTTAGATTATTAGTTAACTCTCTCAGTTTCACATCCCTATAGATTTTCTAAACATATGATGTTGTCCTTAGGATTCTAGAATCATAGATTTAGAGTTGGAAGGGGCTCTATAAAGCATTTTCTCCAACCACTTCATTTTATACACAAGGAAACTGAGGTCCAAAGTAGTGAAGCAGCATTGACCCTTGAATTAGAGCCCAGGTCCTCTGGTTCTAGAACCAGTGTTTTTTCCATTACGTAATTCTGCCTTCATCTAAGTCCCTGATAAAAATGAACAGAAGTGGCCCAAGAACAGATTAGTGGATCTTTGAGAGAGGAAAAGAGAACATAATTGCTATACATCGAATTTGCAGAATTTGGAACTTTACCAAGATTTGTCTAGAGGAATTAGTTAAAAGGAGTTTGTTGATTTGGGATTTAAAATAGAGTGACCCGTTTCAAATTTATGGGTTTTTTTTTAGTCTAGTAGATATGAAGGAAATGTTAAGAAACTTTGCAGTGGTTAGTAACATTGCATCCAGCATGTGCTCTTATATTTTCAGAAGTGTCTAGAAGGTAAAACTATGAATGAGAAAACAGAGGAGACCAAGAAGCAAAATAAGCAGATTGTATAAGTGTCACAATGCTGTCTGTCTCTTTGATAAGTGTGTTGAGGTTTTAGCACTTTAGGTATTAAATTTTCCCTTTTAGCAACAGCCCCTGTAATAGGCACACAGTGCCATCAGGTGGAGGCAGGAGGCTGTAATCCTGCAGACTGTAGCACGTGTGTACTTACTGAAAGAGTCAGATGAACTCCAAACTCCTTTTCTTTTTATCAAAGATTTTAAAAATTACAACATAAACCCTAAGTGTCTATTAGATGAACAATGACATATTAAGTAGGACATGCTCTAGAGTAACAAAAATAGCATTTTGTTATCTTTTCTTATTTTTTTTTCCTTCCAATAACTTTAAAATACATGCACAACTATACAGACTTTATCTTCTCTTTATAGCTTAACCTAGTCTCAAATCTTCTCCTGAAATATATTTAATATATACAAATGTTACTTATGATATACATGGATGTAGATTTTTATGAACATATATACATATTTCTAACATTACAAATAATATTTATACATAAATAACATTCATAACATATATAAATTTTATTTTTACTTTCATTGACAAGCACACAAACATATATAAATAAGTATAAGAAAAGAAAATAAGAAAAATCAATAAATGAAATGAAATAAAAAAGAGATTCCAAATGATTGGGCATGTATTTATAAACTGTTGTTTATTGGTTGTCAACTTCATTGTATGCATTTTTTTTTGGTTCTGCATTCTTCACTCTTCATTCATTTGTATGTCGTTGAATGTTTCTTATAATTCTTAATATTTTTTCACCTAACAATAATATTCTGTTGCAGCACATTCCATAATTTTTTCAGCCATTTCATGGTTATTAGACACCTAGTATGTTTATAAGTTTGTATATTTTAAAATTACGAAAAGCCCTTATAGAAATTTTTATTTTTTAAGGCTAGATCTTTTTTTATGACATTAGCCTCCTTAAGGTCCCAGTAGTGGTACCACTGAGTCATAGGGCATACATATTTTTGTATTTTTGATTACATAATTCCATATTGTTTTCCAAAAAGTTGGCTAAATTTTTGCCTATTTTACTATAGCCGTTTGAACATTGAATTTTTGTCACTTTTTATTTTCTTATCCAATTTCATTCGTGTAGGCGAATCTCTGAGTTATTAACTCAACTAACTTGAATTTCTCTAATTATTAGAAATGTTGAACTTTCAATGTAATCATTAATACTTTATGTTTCTTCTTTTGACACTCTGCTCATATAATTTGACTGATCTTTTATCTCTTGGGGGAGTTGCTCTTATTCTTATAACATTTATTACTTATTCATTTTGGATGTCAGACTTTTATCAGAAGAGTTTGATTAAAAACATTTTGGTTTTTTCCTTATTCTGGTTGCATTGCTTGTTGTACAAAATCTTTTTTGCTTTTATGTAGTCAAATTTACCTATTTTATTTCTTATAATTTAAATTATCCTCTTTCCACAATTGTGAAAGATATAACATTTTCTTGTTATCTAGTTTTGTGTATGTGCATTACATTTTTTATTTTTAGATTATTGACCCAGTTCCAATTTATTATGGTGTCTAGTGTGAGGATCTAGTCTATTCCCATTTTCCAAAAAAAAAAAATGCTAAACAGTTTAACCAAAAATTTCTGTTGAATAACGAATTTCTCTGTGACTTGTGATCTTTTATTTATTGAATGCTAGATCATAAAATGTGTCCAGTTTAAGCTTATTATCAAATATATTCCACTTATCTCTTTTTAAACCACTAGCAGATAGTTTGTATAATTATTGCTTAGTGGTATAACTTCAGTTTAGTGTATAATTTCTGTTCTTTTTTTTTACAACTTTCTTTGATATTATTGACTTGTTTTTCCATGTGGTTTATTATTTTCTCTAATTCTCAAGTGTTTCTTATTGGTATTATGATTAGTATGTCATTAAATCTATAGATTTGTTTGGGAAATAGTGTAATTTTTTAGTATTATCTCAGCTTATTTACATTCAAATGTTAGTTCTTTATCCAATTATTTAGTCCTTGATTTTTTTATGTAAACATTGGTTTATAAGATGAATTTATAAAGCTCTCTCTATAGTTTTAGATTAATTGCTGTATATTTAATACATTTTGTTATTTTAAATAATATTTCTTTATTTTAAAATTTTTATTGGGTGAATTACAATGATGATAGAAGAATGATGATTTTGTGGTTGAACTTATATACCTTTTTGGTTGAAATTGTCTATTATCTTAAGCAATACTTTATTGATTCTCTTTTTTTAAAAAGAAACTCTTATATTGTCCATAATTTGTTTTAAACCAGTGCTTATTTCTTTAATTTCCCTTTCTTGTCCTATTGCTATTCTTAACTGTTATATAGCTATATTAAATAAAATTATCAACCTTAATCTTGTGCTCCATGGAAATGGCTCTAATATTTCCCCTTTATAGATAGTTTTGGCTCATAGATTAAACAAAGGCTTACATTCCTATACTTTTGAGTAATTTAAAAATGAATAGCTATTGTATTTTATCAAAGGCTTTTTTATTTTTGGACTAATCTTTTAGTACTCATTATTGTATTGTGAAAAGTGATTTAGTATGCTAATTATTTTCTTGATATCGAACTGTTCTTCCAACTTGATCAGAATCAATCAATTAATCTATGTAACTATCTGTGTATCTATCTATTGTCCGTTCTTTGTTGTTATTCATTAATGATATTGGTCTAGAATTCTTTTTCTCTGACTTATTCTTTGCTGGTTGGATATCAAGTTCATATCTGTCTTGTAGAATGACTTCAGTAGAGTACAATATTTTTCCAGTTTTGAAAGCAGTTTATTTAGCATATAGATGATTTGTTCTCTGATTGTTAAATATCATTGGTGAATCCATTTGATCTTATTTTTCTGTACCAGTTTATTAACCTCCAGTTCTATTTATTTTTTCTGATATTAATTTATTATATAATCTATTTCTTATTTTGTCAATGTTGAACTTAATATTTTTACAGCCATCCATCCTTTTATTTTCTTAGCTTTGTTCTATTGTTTTCTAATAATTTTCCTTATTTCTTGACTATTTTGATGTACCCTTACTTAATCTTTTTTGTGATTTGGTTTTCAGTTCTTATTGTTTTTTGTATTAAATTAGCTAACTATCAACTAGCAATCCTTTAAAAACCCAATTCCTTTTTTTTTTGCTTTCAATTCTGTTAGCTTCTGATTTGAATTTAGTGATTGTTTTGTGCTTGTTTTTGGTTGATCTTGTTTATTTGTTGATTTTCTCAATTTTAAATTTGAAATATCAACTACACAACCATTTGAGGAAATAAATTTGTTTCTAAGAAATGCTGTAGTTTCATTTGATACATTTGATATGTTATAGTGTTATTATCATCATATCATTAATATATTTTAAAATTATGTATAATTGTTATTTGATCCTATAATCTTCAGGTCAAAATGAATATTTTGTATCCTTAGGGGTATGATGTTTGATAATATTTGTATTATTCATTGCTATTTTAATTATTATCCATAACAGTAATATTTAATATTTTTTTATTTACAATAGATTTGATCAATCTTTGCAAATTTCCTGTAATATATGAATTAAAAGCAAATTAGTGAATAAAATCATTCAGTTTTCAACATATAGCTATTAAATAACATTTTAAAAATATACTGTTCAGTTTTGTAAGTTTTTTTCTTGTTTGTTTTCCTGTCTGATTTAACTGGGATTACAAAACTGGGATTTTGAATTTCTCTCACTGTTAATATTATTCTGTCTAGATCCTTTTGTAACCAGTTAATTTTTCCTTTAAAACAGTACTTACTATCCTTATAGATGCCTATGTATTTAATACTGAAATACTTTTATAGTCAATGGTTTCTTTAATCATCATGTTAGTGAAATGTTCATCTCTCTTCATTTTTTTTCAGTATTTTCTAAAATCATTATAGTAGCTATTGATTTTCTGGAGTTAGCTGATTCATATCTCCCCGCTCCCCCACCCCAAACCTTACATTTTAAATCTGTGTCTTTTTGTCTTAGATGTCTTTTCTATGGGCAACATATTTTTTGGGTCTGATATTTTTATCCGTCCTTAAATGATTTCCTTTAAAAAACCCCCACAGATATGACAGTATAAACTTAATATCAAACATCAGTGCAACCAATTAAACTTAATTTGCAATTATTTGCCTTGAACTAAATTTGTTTCCCTGATTATTAGTTGTGCTGATAATTTTTGGAGTGATTTAAAAAAAATTGTGTTTCCTCTTGTATAAATTGCCTATTCATATCCCTTGACCATTTATCCATTTATTTCTTGGAGTTACCTTTATACATTTTATCAGTTTCCTGTGTATTGGGATGTCAACTTTTTATCCACCATATTTGTTTTTAATATTTTCTCCAATCTGTTATCTTCTCTAGTCTTTTCCTCGATTATATTGTTTTTGTTGTATATATTTTTTATTTTATGGAATCAAGGCCATCTATCTTGTCCTTACCAATTCCTTCTATTTTAAAAATTAAACCCTTCCTATTCAAATAAATACATTATTCAGTTTCTTCTGTCTTTTTTACAAAAAGATTCTTTTTAATGTTTAAGTTTATTATCCGGCTGGAAGTCACCGAGGCATATAGTATATTATATGATCTAAGTCCATTTCCTGACAAAATTCTTATCAATTTCCCCAAGTACATTTCTTAAATAATGAATTCTTTTTCTTTTAGCGCTTTTCATCAGCTCTCTTTCCCCTTAAATCTTCCATCATTATTAGCTGGTCTAAAATTCCATCAACAGAGCTTCATACTGTTAGCTTAAGACTTCAATATCTATTAAGAATCAAATGCCCATGGGAGAGTATGGGCAAAACTGATTTTGTGAGATTCATCCAGGTATTGGCAGGGCTACTAGAATTTTGATGCTAAACATCTACTGGGCTGGGGTGACATAATGTATAATGGACTCTTGTTAATATCTAGCCTTTCTTACCCTTTGATTTGTCTGGAAAGACTAAGCTAGAATTCTGTTACAATCTCTACCCATTGCTGGGAAACTTTTTATGGAGTGAGGATTGATAGAATAAGTACTTTTCTTAAGCCCATTCAAAAGAAATAATAAAGGGAGAGAGGCTTAATGTAAGGGAGCCATGGTAGGATTGGACTGTTGGGTATACCAGGACTGGGGAAGGAAGTCAGTGACAGAAAGCTTTATACATGAAATCTAGACTAGCTGGAGCCAATTTCTTAAGGGAGCAGGTTTCTGCCTTACTTTAGGACTGAGGGATAAATTCACTTAAATGTTTCCAAAGAAAGTTAAAAAGGTTGGTAGGTTGTCTAGGACCCTATTTGATTATATTGCGCTGGAAGTGGCCGCAGTTGTATTTAGCCAATGCGTAAAGGATCATTTGGAATAAATCAGGTTTGTTTCAGGTGATTTCTGTAAAGTCTGATGGTAAAACATTACAAAGAGCAGTGTGGACTTCTGGAGGTCAATTACCTGGGATATAAATGAAAAATGGGTACATAACCTTTGTTTTAGTCCTTGTATTTTCATCACTAGTGCCCAGCACCGTCCCTGACGTGTAGTAATGACGTGATTGATTGCTCACCTACTAGGAAGAAAGTAAGAGCAGCTTGAAGTAATAGTTGTTTGATGACCACGGACAAGTCACTTAAGCTGAGCCTCAGATTCTTCATCATGCAGGAAAAATGATACCTGTAGTTGTTACCTGTAGTAGCTACCTTACTGAGTTGTTGCAAGGATCAAATGAAATGACTTCTTACTACCAACCAACCAAACAAACAAACAAACCCCCCTCAAAATCCCAAGCTTTCCAACCCACAAAACACGTTGGGTATGCAAAGTGCTTGACTAATTTCATAGTGCTAGATAAATCATTGTTGTTGTTGAGACCCCATTCCCTCTTCCCCAATGAAAAGATTAAATCATTTGAGGGGATTACTAGGTTGTTATGGAGAGCTCGTCTTTCACTTTAGGACTATTATTAGATTCCAGGGTGACACAGAACTTTAGAAAAACTTATCAATAAAGGTCTCCAGAAGGAGAAACAAATAGGAAATATATTCAACCATAGGAAGAGAAAAACCAAATACAGGGTGTTCCTAAAGTCTGGACACAGAGGTAAAAATGCATATTTTCAAGAAATGAAATGAATGAAATTTTCAACCACATTTTATTTAATTGGAATATTAACAAATAACATCTTCAATATGATTTCCATCATTTGTGATGTAAAGGTTGATGCACTTTGCAAGGTTCATGTGAACTTGATGCAATAACTTCACATCACCGTCAATGGTCCTATGTGTCCAGACTTTAGGGACACCCTGTAGAGGAACATTTGAAAAGGACAAATTGTAGTATGTTGTATGGAGAGGTACAGTTGAATAATTTTAAGACTTTGGGGCATATTGTCTGGATAAGAGACTTTTAGCTCTTTGGAAGAGGGCAGCTCTGTAAAACAGTGGTATCAGATTCTAGTAGAAATGGATCCCTGTGGGCTGTATGTTGGTGTAGAAAGCCTCAACTGTATTGCATTGTATTTTTATTTATTTTGTTAAACATTTCCCAATTACATTTTAATCTGGTTCTGGCTACGTTGGGGAGGGCTTGGGGGTCCGTGAGTTTGACACCGGTGCTGTAAAACTTTATGACTATGGACTCACCAGAAAGACCAGACTAAATTAGTGACAAGTCCAATTTAGAGACTATTTTATTTTATTTGATTTTTGGCATTTATTTATTTATTTATTTATTTATTTATTTAATATCTTTAGTTTTCAGCATTGATTTTCACAAGAGTTTGAATTACAAATTTTCTCCCCATCTCTACCTTCCTGCCTACTCCAAGATGGTGTATATTCTGGTTGCCCTGTTCCGCAGTCAGTCCTCCCTTCTGTCACCCCACTCCTCTCCCATCCCCTTTTCCCTTCCTTTCTTGTAGGGTAAGATAAATTTCTACGCCCCATTGCCTGTGTATCTTATTTTCTAGTTGCATGCAAAAACTTCTTTTTTGTTTTTAAACATCTGTTTTTAAAACTTTGAGTTCCAAATTCTCTCCCCTCTTCCCTTCCCACCCACCCTCCCTAAGAAGTCAAGCAATTCAACATAGGCCACATGTGTATCATTATGTATAACCCTTCCACAATACTCATGCTGTGAAAGACTAACTATATTTTGCTCCTTCCTAACCTATCCCCCTTTATTGAATTTTCTCCCTTGACCCTGTCCCCTTTTGAAAGTGATTGTTTTTGATTACCTGCACCCCCATCTGCCCTCCCTTCTGTCATCCCCCCCTTTTTTATCTTCTTTCTTCTTCTTTCCTGTGGGGTAAGATACCCAATTGAATATGTATGGTATTCCCTCCTCAGGTCAAATCTGATGAGAGCAAGATTCACTCATTCCCCCCTTACCTGCCTTCTCTTCTCTTTCTACAGAACTGCTTTTTCTTGGCACTTTTATGCGAGATAATTTACCCCATTCTATCTCTCCCTATCCCCCTCTCTCAATATATTCCTCTCTCATCCCTTAATTTGATTTTATTTCTTTTAGATATCTTCCCTTCATCTTCAACTCACCCTGTGCCCCCCCCTCTCTATATATGTACACATACATATATACAAACATACACATTCGCTTATACATATATATACATATAAACATATATATATATGCATATTCCCTTCAGCTACCATAATACTGAGGTCTCATGAATCGTACACATCATCTTTCCATGTAGGAATGTAAACAAAACAGTTCAACTTTAGTAAGTCCCTTGCAATTTCTTTTTCTTGTTCTTTTTCTTGATAACCTTTTCATGCTTCTCTTGATTCTTGTGTTTGAAAGTCAAATTTTCTATTCAGCTCTGGTCTTTTCACTGAGGAAACTTGAAAGTCCTCTATTTTATTGAAAATCCATATTTTGCCTTGGAGCATGATACTCAGTTTTTCTGGGTAGGTGATTCTTGGTTTTAATCCTGGCTCCATTGACCTCCGGAATATCGTATTCCAAGCCCTTCGATCTCTTAATGTAGAAGCTGTCAGATCTTAGGTTATTCTGATTGTGTTTCCACAATACTCAAATTGTTTCTTTCTGGCTGCTTGCAGTATTTTCTCCTTGATCTGGGAGCTCTGGAATTTGGCAACAATATTCCTAGGAGATTTCTTTTTGGGATCTGTTTGAGGAGGCAATCGATGGATTCTTTCAATTTCTATTTTGCCCTGTGGCTCTAGAATATCAGGGCAATTTTCCTTGATAATTTATTGAAAGATGATGTCTAGGCTCTTATTTTGATCATGGGTTTCAGGTAGTCCAATAATTTTTAAATTATCTCTCCTGGATCTATTTTCTACGTCAGTGGTTTTTCCAAGGAGATATTTCACAGTCTTCCATTTTTTCATTCCTTTGGTTCTGTTTTATAATATCCTGATTTCTCATCAAGTCACTAGCTTCCACTTGCTCCAATCTAATTTTTAAAGTAGTATTTTCTTCAGTGGTCTTTTGGACCTCCTTTTCCATTTGGCTAATTCTGCCTTTCAAGACATTCTTCTCCTCATTGGCTTTTTGGAGCTCTTTTCCCATTTGAGTTAGTCTATTTTTTATTGTGTTTTTTTCTTCAGTATATTTTTCAGTAATTTTTTGGATGTCCTTTAGCAAGTCATTGACTTGTTTTTCATGGTTTTCTTGCATCCTTCTCATTTCTCTTCCCAATTTTTCCTCTACTTCTTTAAGTTGCTTTTCCAAATCCTTTTTGAGCTCTTCCATGGCCTGAGACCAGTTCATGTTTTTCTTGGAGGCTTTTGTTGTAGGCTCTTTGACTTTGTTAACTTCTTCTGTCTGTATGTTTTGGTCTTCTTTGTCACCAAAGAAAGAATCCAAAGTCTGAGACTGAATCTGGGTGCATTTTTGCTGCCTGGCCATATTCCCAGCCAACTAACTTGACCCTTGAGTTTTTCAGTGGGGTATGACTGCTTGTAGAGTTTAGAGAACTATGTTCCAAGCTTGGGGGGATGCGCCAGCTCTGCCACACCAGCACTCGTCCTTCCTCAAGAACCCCCAACCCGGACTTGACTTAGATCTTCAGCAAGCTCTTCACTCCTGCTCTGATCTGCCACTTAATTCCTCCCACCAGGTGGGCCTGGGGCTGGAAGCAACTGCAGCTGTAGTTCTGTAGCTGCCGCACCTCTGCTGCCCCCCGGGGTGGTAGCCAAACCTCGAACTCCTTCCCCTCCTGCAGCTTTTCCCACTAACCTTCTCTGCTGTCTTTGGTGTTTGTGGGTTGAGAAGTCTGGTAGCTGCCGCAGCTCACTGATTCAGGGTGCTAGGGCCCGCTTTGCCCAGCTCCTGGTCTAGTTGGTCTGAGCTGCTCACACTGGGCTCTGCTCTGCTCCGCTCCCAGCTCCCAGCTCCCAGCTCCCAGCTCCCAGCTCCATGTGGGATAGACCTCACCCAGAGACCATCCAGGCTGTCCTGGGCTGGAGCCCTGCTTCCCTCTGCTGTTTTGTGGGTTCTGCAGTTCTAGAATTGGTTCAGAGCCATTTTTTATAGGTTTTTGGAGGCACTTGGCAGGGAGCTCATGCTAGTCCCTGCTTTTCAGCTGCCATTTGGCTCGGCCCCCCCTCCACCACCCCCCCCCCCCGCAAAAGCCTAGAGACTATTTTAAAGAAGAATTTGTAAAATACATTTACTGGGTTTGCCCCATATACATGCCCTTTAATATGTGCACAGAGGCTCAACCTTCACAAGCAAAGGTACTTAGATAATTGGAGCAGTACTTTAGCTGATTTAGTCGGATACTACAGTTATGTCACCTTTATTAGTTATTTTATGTATGATATATTAATAATGATGGTGATAATTCTAGCTGGGATTCATAGAGTGCCTGTCATGTGCCTGGCAATGTGCTAAGCTCGTTGCAGCTGTTATCTCATTTGATCCTCACAATAGCCTTGGGAAGTAGGTGCCATTATTATTCCCATTTTGCAGATGGAAAAACTGAGGTAAGCAGGAGTTAACTGACTTGTCCAGGCTAGATCAGCTCATTAGCTCCTTTCCTTTCCTTTCCTTTCCTTTCCTCTCCTCTCCTCTCCTCTCCTCTCCTCTCCTCTCCTCCCCTCCC